>NW_022436950.1:40497178-40503420 GCF_009761245.1 Sapajus apella
ATATATATATATATATATATATATATATATATATATATATAAACTTCAGTTATATTTATTTAGCCCATTAATTGTTCATACGGAAGACTTATACTTCCTTTACAATCTGGAAAATGGAGCTTACTCAGTGGTAAAGAGCTTTACAGTTATAAATAAGATTCAGCTTCTGTTGTTTATGTCATTAGTTCTTAACTCATTTGATGTAACATAGTCTCATCTGTAACAGAGAAATATATAAAGTATCTGAGTTACTAAAGATTCTGATTTATCAGTGTATGGGTTAATGAAGTTTCTCTGTGGTAGGAAAGCCATTTTGAATCTGCAGAAATGGCGAGGGCATTAATATTGTGGGGATATGCCTTCTTGCACCAGAAATTTTAAGTGTTGTTTTTCTAAATGGGCAAAGTGAACTTCTGCATATAGTGAAGACAGCAAGAACAATAGAGGCTAGAGCCTACTAGTTAAGGCTGTGCAAGCTGCAAACTGTTATTTTTGTGTTTAAAAAATAGTCATAGAAAGGTGGTTTCTAGAAATAGATCTGGAATTCAATGCCTGTGTTAACTACTGATTTCTAGTTATAGAAAAGAAAAAGAAGATGCCATCTTCAGCATATGGAACTAATGTCAGGAAAGCCTTTTATTGTCAGAAAGGGCAATTATGTACTTGAAAGCCCATTTCTTTCCTCCCTCCCAGATAGAGTCCACAGCAGAGATTTAAAGGGGAATTTGTATATTTCTTCCATTGCCCCTTTCTGGGTGTGTTTTGGGTTTCTTTAATTCAGAAACCATCCTAGTACTCATTATCAATTCTGAATTAGGAGTAGCTCTATTGCATGGCATGTTAATGATTAAAATGGAAAGGAACCGTTAAAATCTAGTTCATCTCAGGGAAGAGAGGGTACTTCCCCAAAAGCAGCTACATTGCAGGGACAAGAAAATGATGAAGATAATATACTTCTTTTGGGGGAAATGGAATGAAAAGAAATAAATATCTCCAAAACATATTGTTGTGCTTTTATTTTAAATCCATGCAGAGAGCTTAAAAGAGAATCACTTAAGTTCCAAGTGACGTCTTTGGGTTATAATATTGTAATTTTAAATTAGGAATGGTTTAGGGTATGTGGAAGAATCTGTCTATTTTCAGGTGACCTGGACCTGTTATAGTCGTTAGCTGGAAGCCAATGTCTGTCCTGGGTTTTGCTGGGGCAATTCATGCCACCCGTAGAAAGCTCTTTCCAAGTCACAGCATTTACTTACAATGTTTTTTTTTTTTTCTTTTAAAAATTTATACAAGGACTGACGTCAGTAAAATGATAAAATAGGACTCTCCAGTGCTCTTCCCTCCACAAAAACATCAATTTGAACAATTATCCTCATGTAAAAATATCTTCACAAAAACTAAGGAAACTAGATGAGAGATTATAGCACCTGAATGTAGCACAGAAATAAGAAAAGATGTATTGAAGAAGGTAGGAAGAGCAGTTTTACATCCACCATATTCCTCCACCCCTAACCAAAAGCAGCACAGCAAGGAAAGAGATACCCTCTGTGTGAGGATAGGAGGACCAGATTGTGCTTCAAACCCCAACACAGGATCTACTCAAGTAAAACTAGTGCAGGCAGGTGCCCACAACCCCAGACTTCGTGTCAGTACTCATGGGCTGAGCCTTCAGGCCTGCCCCCGTGCCAGGAGGGATACTGCAGCTGCAGACTCTAGTCCTGTGTGATGGACTCAGTCTCTGGGCTATCACACTGCCAAGCTGACTCCAGCAGCCCCTTGCTTCAGATTGGTCTCAGTGCCAGGCAGTCTCCACTGGCTTTCAGGCCTACCCATTCATCAGGCCAGCTGCCATAGAACCAGGCTCCAGGCCTGTCTTTCCCATGGCCAGGCTGACCTTAGCAACCTCTGGTTCCAGACTGCCCATATTACTGAGCTGGCCTCTGTTGATTCAAGCTTCAGGCATGCCCCAACACCAGGCCAGCCCCAGTTGTCCTAGTCATTAGGGTGGCAACCACAGACCAAGCCTCTAAGCTGGCACCTGTAGACATAGAATTCAGGCCCACTCAATTCCAAGCCAGCTCCTCTGGTACCAGGATTTATGCCTGTCCCCATGCCAGTCTATCACTCAGACCTCAAACACCAGAAGGTCACCATGGACACAGGCTGCAGGCCTGCCTATTGCCAGGCTAGTTCCCATAGCCCCATCCTCCAGGAGCCAGCCTGTCCCAGTAGATTCTAGTTCTGGGTCAGCCCCCATATATCCAACCTCCAAGACCTCCCTGTATACCCAGGTTCCAGGCCAGCCCCTGAGGCCCCAGGTCAACCTTCACGGACCTAGCCTCTTGGCCAGCACCTGTATACTCAGCCCCAGGCTGACACCAGAGGATACAGACTCCAGGCCAGCCCCAGTGGCTTCAGATCTCAGGCCACCCTCCATAATTATAGGCTCCAGATCGGCCCCAACAGATCTAGGCTTCAAGCTGGCCTCAGCACAAAGCCAGCCTCAAGTTCCAGGCCAGTCCCAATGGCTCCAGGCTCTACAGAACCCAGGGTACAAGCCTGTTTTAGAAGACCCAGGGTGTAGGCCTACTCAAGTAGACCTTGGTTCCAGATTGAACTCTGTAGAACTAAGTCTCTAAGACTACCTCTGCAGGTCCAGGCTCCAGGCCAATTCCCATGAATTTATGCTCCAGGCCCATCTTAGTGTCCCCAGGCTCCAGAACTACCCCAGTGCAAGGTCAACTTCATGAACTCAGGCTCTACACCCCTCCCAGTGGACCCAGGTGCCAGGCTCTTTCAAACACCTGGCCAACCCATGAAGACTCATGTTCTAGACCCATCCCAGTGCCAGGTAAGCCCTGTAGACCCAAGCTTCAAGCTTCAGGCTGGTCTCCATGGATACAAGCTCCAGGCCCATCCCTACAGACCCCATCAACAGGCCTATCCCAGTAGATTCAGGCTTCAGGTTCAACTCTGTGGACTCAGGCACCAGGTGTGCTTACCTGCTGACCCAGGCACCAGCTAGTCTGCCCAGGGGTCCCAGCAGCAAGTCCACCCTTGGACCATGCCAGACAGCCTGCCCAGCATCTCTGGACAAGCTAATTGGTGAAGGACTTTCATAGACAATGCCAGTCTGCAAACTGAAATAAGTCCTTATTTATTCAAATGTGCAGATATCAATGAAAGACAACAAGAAATATGAAAAACCAAGAAATAATAGCATCATCAAAAGAATACAATAATCTCTCAGTAACTGACCCCAAATAAATGGAGATATATGAACTGCCTGATAAAAAATTAAAAATAATTATTTTAAAGTAGCTCAATGAACTTGAAAAAAATACAAAGAAACAATTGAATGAAATCAGGACAATAAATGTCCAAAAAGAGAGATCTAACAGAAATACTGAAATTGTTAAAAGAAAAAGAAAAATTCTGAAGCTGAGTAACACAATAGATGAAATTAAAAATGCAGTAGAAGTACTAACAGCAGAATTGATCAAGCAGAAGCATCTGTGATTTTGAAGACTATTTAAAAATACATGCTCAGAAAGGGAATAAAATGATGAAAAGGAGTAAATAAAATTCACAGAATTTATGAGACAACATCAAAAGATCAAATGTTTGGGTTATAGGAGTTTGTGAAGGAGAAGAGAAAGACAAGGGGTAGAAATCTTATTTAATGATATAGTAGCAGAAAGCTAAAGTTTATGAAATACAGAAAATACAGTACTAAAAGGGAAGTTTTTAGAAATAATTGCCTACATTAAAAAAGGAGAACGTTCCCAAATAAACAATTTAATAATATGCCACAGGGAATTGGGAAAAGAAGAACAAGCTAAGCCCAAATTTTGTGGAAGGAAGGAAATAATAAAGATCATAGAAGGAATAAATAATATAGAGACTAGAAAAAACAATTGAAAAGATCAATAAATGAATAATTTCTTTTATAAAAGGATAAGCAACATCAACAAACGTTTTAGCTACACTAAGAAAAAAGACAAGTAACATCAGAACTTAAAGAGAAAATATTACAATAGATGCCACAGTCATAAAAAGGATTAGAGATTATTATGATCAATTATATAAAAACAATTGGATAGCCTAGAGGAAATATATTCCTAGTCACATGCAACTTACCAAGACTGAATCATGTAGAAGTAGAAAACCTGAGCAGACCACAAATGAGTAAAGAGATTGAATCAGTAATAAAAAGTTTCTCATCAAAGAAAAGCCCAGAATCTATTGACTTTATCACTGAATTTTACCACTTAACACTAAATGCCAATCTTTCTCAAATATGTCCAAAAAATGGAACAGGTAGTACTTCCAAACTCATTTTACAAGACCAGCATTACTCTGTTATCTAATCCAGACAAAAACACTAGAATAGAAAATTATAGGCCAATATCCCTGGTGAACATAGATGCACAAACGCTCAACAAAATACTAACAGATGGAATTCAGCACATTAAAAAGAGCATTCAGCATGATCAAGTATTATTTAACCTAAGGATGCAAGGATGGTTTGACATACACAGATTTATAAATTTGATACAACACATTAACAGAATAAAGAGCAAAAATCATATAATCTGAATAGATCCAGAAAAAGCCCTTGATAAAATTTAGTATTGCTTTGCAATAATAACTCTCAACAAATTAGGCATAGAATAAATGTACTTCAATGAATTAAAGTCCAAATATGACAAACTTACAGTTAACATCACACTGAATGATGAAAAATTGAAAGCTTTTTCTGTAAGTTCTAGAACAAGACATGGATTTCTACTCTCACCATTTTATTTCAGTGTGGAAATTCTACTCAGAGGAATTAGGCAAGATAAGAAAATAAAAGGCATCCAAGTTGGAAAAAATAATTTAGATTGTCCCTTTTTGCAGATGATATAATCTTATACACAGAAAATCTTAAAGACTACAAGAAAAAAATATTAGAACTAATAAATTCAGTAAAATTGCAGGATATAAAATCAACACACAAAAAGGAGCATTTCTGTGCATTAACAGTGAACTAACTGAAGAAGAAGACAAGGAAATCTTATTACAATAGCAATAAAAATCAAATAAAATGAAGTAGGAATAAATTTAACAAAGAAAATGAAAGAACTGTGCACTGAACACTATAAAATATTGATGAAAAAAGATATCCTATGTTGATGGATTGGAAGAATTAATATTATTAAAATGTCCACATGACAAATTCAATGCAATCCCTATTAAAATTTTAATGACATTTTCACAGAAATAGAAAAAAAAGAATCCTAAAATTCAAAAGGCTCCACAGAGACCCTGAATAGCCAACACAATCTTTAACAAAAGAACAAAGCCAGTGGCATCATATTACCTGACTTAAAAATATGCTACAAAGCTACAGTAATACAAATAAAATAGTACTGACATAAAAACAGGTACATAGATCAAAGGAACAGAATAGAGGGCCCAGAAATAAGCCCATGCATTTATGGTCAATTGATTTTCAGCAAACATGCCAAGAACACACAATAAGCAAAGGACACTTTCTTCATTAATGGTATTGGAACAACTGGATATCCACATGCAGAAAAATGGAATTAAATCCTTACTTCACATTATAACTAAAATTCAACTAAAAATAGACTAGAAAATTAAATGTAAATCTTGAGGCTGTAAAACTACTAACAGAAAACAGGGGAAAATCTCCATGACATTGGTCTGGGCTTTCTTTTTTTTTGGATACAAACCCCAAAGCACAGGCAACAAAAGCAAAAATAGACAAATAGGGTTACATCAAGCTAAAAAGCTACTGCACAGCCAAGGCAACAATCAATAGAGTGAAGAGACACCTACAGAATAGAAGGAACTATTTGCAAATTATTATCTGATAAGAGGTTGATATCCAAAATATATAAAGAACTCAAACAATACCATATTAAGAAAACAAATAACCTATTTTGAAAAATGGAGAAAGGAGCTGGATAGACATTTCTTAAAAGACGACATACAAAGGTCCAACAGGTATATGAAAAAATGATCACTAATCATCTGAGAAATGCAAATTAAAGCTAAAGTGAGATATCACCTCACACCTTTTGAAATGACTATTATCAAAAAGACAAAAGATATAAATGTTATAAAGCATACAGAGAAAGGGATCCCTTGAATGCTGTTGGTAGGAATGTAAATTAGTAGAACCATTATGAAGAATGTATGGAGGTTCCTCAAAAAACGACAAGCATAACTAC
>NW_022436950.1:40503820-40536320 GCF_009761245.1 Sapajus apella
ATATATAAATATTTAAATGTGGTATATACACAATGGAATACTATGCAGCCTTAAAAAAGAATTAAATCATGACAATGTGATGACAATGTGGATGAACCTGAAGGATGTCATTGTAAGTGAAATAAGTCAGGCACAGAAAAGAAAATATTGTATGATCTCCCTCATATGTGGAATCTAAAAAAGTTGATTTCATGAAAGCAGAGAGTTGGATGGTGGTTACAAGAGGCTGGGGATGGGGTGGTGAGGTAGGGATTGGAAAGGTGTTGGTCAAAGGACACAAAATTTCAGTTAGACAAAGGGAATAAGTTTAAGAGTAAGTCTATTCTACATCATGACTATAGTTAAACAATGTATTATCTTCTTGAAAATTGCTAAGGGAGTAGATTTTAAGCATTCTCCCCACAAAAAGAAAAGTGTGTGAAGTTATGTATATGTTAGCTATTCCACAATGTATTCATATTTCAAAATATGTTGTGTATCATAAATATATACAATTTTTTTTTTTGAGACAGAGTCTCGCTGTCTCACCTAGGCTGGTGTGCAGTGGAATGATCACAACAACCTCCGCCTCTTGGGTTCAAGTGATTATTCTGCCTCAGCCTCCAGAGTAGCTGGGACTACAGGCATGTACACCATGCCCAGCTAATGTTTGTATTTTTAGTAGACATGGGGTTTTATCATATTGGCCAGGCTGGTCTCGAACTCCTGATTTTGTGATCTGCCCGCCTAGGCAGGAATTATAGGCCTGAGCCACTGCATCCAGCCAAATATATACAATTTTTATTTGTCAATTCAAAAATAAATAAAAATTTAAGTAATACCTGAAAACATGTTTTTTGTTGTTGTTGTTAATTACTTGAAAGTATAAAAAGTTCCCCTTCAATTAGTCATCATCTTTTATCAGTCTAACTCTCTTCTCCAGAGGTAATAACTTTTAACTATTTGCTGTGTACCTTTCTTAACCCCTTTCTAAGCATTTTATGTATTTTTATGTAGTCCATGGACATCATATAGTTTTAAAAACATAAATAGGCTTATGACATATATTATTCTTCAAATTCTTTTATAACTTAGAAATATGTGTCTTAGAGACATTTCTATGTCAATAACTATGGGTTTTCTCATTTTTAACTTTTGCAGAGGATTTCATAGTACTATAGTTTCATAATAATTTATTTCATTCATGATAATAGGTTACTTCTAATTAAAATGTTGAATAAACATCTTTGTTGTATACTTTAGATGCACTGAGGGTGTTTTTGGCAAAATGGATAACTAGAAATAGAATTCTTAAATCAAAGGATATATATACATATTTTACATTCTAGTAGGTACTTTTAAATTATACTCTAAAAACTGGTACCAAATTACATTCCCAAAAGTGTATGTGTTTCTCCATACCCTCAATGACACTGGATATCATCATGTTTTGTAATAAGTTTTTTCAATTCAATGTAGGTAACAACAACAAAATCAATGTTTTGGTTTGAATTTTTTTGACTATCTGATGCTGAACCAGTGAGGTTTATTATCCTTTTATATACAGTATTTCTGTTTCTGCTTCCCTGAATTGTCTAATTATATTTTTTATTTATTTATTTTTCCCAAATTCTTTTCTCAATGATTAGGATCTTTGTAGATTTTCTGTTTCTTAAATGTCTATAGAAGAAAAATGTTTACAAACACTTTCTCCCTGTGTATTGCTTTTTAATTAATTTTGTATACAGCATTTTTTGAAATGCAAAAAATGATTAATATGTATTTAATCATATCTATCATAATTTCCTTTAAAAACTTTGAGGGTTGTTTATTCCCTAAGAAGGCATTCCTCACCTTAGTGTTGGTGGACTAACAGTTAAGAGGTTGGGCTTCACTGTTATGATGTCTGAGATCAAATTCTAGCTACACTCTTTTCTAGCTCAATGACCTTGAGCAAGATTATTCAGCTGTATGTGCCCCGGTCTTCTCAACTGAAAATGCAGATCTGAATAGTCCCATTTTATAGGATTGTTGTATGGATTAACTGAAGTCCTACAAATAAAGTGGTAACCATAGTCTTTGGCACTCAATAATTGATATAGTTATTATAATGCAGTACTTTATATTTCTAAGAAGCATTTATTTTCTTAAGCCATTTTGAATTTACTTTTGTGTATAACATAATTATTTTCATTCAAAAAGACACTCAGTAATCAAAATATATTAATCATGTGCCCTGTCTTTCCCACTAATTTGAAATGCCATCTCCACTACGTATTTAATTCCCATGTCTATGTGAGTTTATTTCTGAACTCCATTTGGTTTATCCATTTCTCTATTTGGTGGGTTTGTATTACACTGCTTTAATGATTATTAGGGAAAGAAACACACATTGTTCTTTTTCTAAAATCATTTGGCTATTATTGTTCATTTCTTTTTTTATTTCAGGTCATTTCATACTAAACTTGTCAAGCTATCTAAAGAATCGTGTGTGTGTGTGTGTGTGTGTGTGTGTGTGTGTGTGTGTGTGTGTCTTTAACAAGAACTGTATTGAATTTATAATTAATTTGGAATTAATTGATAGTTTTACCAAGGAATATGGCATATTCATTTGTAGAAGTTCTTTATGTATTCTGGATATTTGTCCCTTTTCTGTTGTTTATTGTGGTAGAGTTGAATAATGTCTTCTCTTCCAAAGTTCATATCCTAATTTCTAGAACCTATGAATATGTTAATTTTCATGGCATAAGGAACTCTGCAGATGTGATTAAAGTAAGGATTTTGAGATGGGGAGATTATTCTGGATTATGAGGGTGAGCCCAGTGTAACAGAGGCAAAGGTCAAGTCAGACACAGACAGGTGAAAACAGAAGCAGAGGTCAGAGTGATGTGGGCCCAACACCCAAGGACTGTGGGCAGCCTCTAGATGCTGGAAAAGGTAAGAAACAAATTCTCCCCTAGAGCTTCCAAAAGAAACAGAGCTCTGCCAGTACCTTGAGTTCAGCTCTGTATGGTTCATTTTGGACTTCTGATGTCCAGAATCTTAAAATAAAATTGGTGTTTTAAGTCCTAAGCTTGTAATAATGTGTTGAAGAAGCAATAGCAAACTAATACACTTATATTGCAGTATTGCAGTCTTTAATTTTGCTTTGTGGTTTGCATTTTTACTTTTTTTTTTTTTTTTCTGAGAGAGTGTCGCTCTGTCACCCAGGCCGTAGTGTAGTGGCATGATCTCAGCTCATTGTAATGTCTGACTTCAAGATTCAAGTGATTCTTGTGCCTCAGCCACCTGAGGAGCTGGGATTACAGGCACACACCACCATGCCTGGCTAATTTTTGTAGTTTTAGTAGAGATGGAGTTTCACCATGTTGGCCAGGCTGGTCTCAAACTCCTGATCCACCCATCTTGGCCTCCCAAAGTACTAGGATTACAGGTGTGAGACACTATACCCAGCTTGCATTTTCACTCTCTTGATGCTATCTTTTGATGAACAAAATCTTCCTTTTTATTTTAATTGAATTAAATGCACAATCTTTCTTTCTGAATCATACTTTTATATGCTATTTAAGAAATCTTCTCTACCTAAAAATTATAAATATATTTTCTTCTAGAAGCTTCACTGTTTTATTTTTTACATTTTAGTCTACAATGTTTCAGGAATAATATTTTGATGTATTGTTGAAATAGGTATCAAATGTCATACATGTCAATAAAGATATTTAATTGGCATGGTACAGTTTATTTGAAAAAAAATTCTCCAATTATTCTGTCCCTGTCATGGCACCCTTTTTGGAAATCAGTTATCTTTAAACATAGAACTATTTTAAGACACAGTTCTGCTATCCTTGTCTCTGGGTCTATTATTACACCAATACCAATACCAATATTAGTGTAGCTTTAGAAATAAGTCTTGATATCTGGTAGAGGAAGTCATCCCTGTCTGCTTTTCTTCCTTAGGCTTCTCTGCCTATTTTGGGTTCTCTTCATTTCAATGTAAATTTTAGATTTAAATTGTCAATTTCTGCAAAAAAATGCTGATATATGATTGGGATTCCATTATAGATTGGTTTTGGGGATAACTGATATCTTTATGATACTATTCTAATCCATAAATATTGGTTTAGCCTGGGTTCCCAGAAAGCAAAGCCTGACCAGAAATGTGCTAGTACTTTAATAGGAAATGTAATCATGGGTAGCAGAAATGAGGAAGTGTGGGAGCAAATTGGGAAAAGGCAAGGTTACTCTACTTGTCCACCACAGTGAGTTGGCCACTACAGTGGGGTACAGGTTGCTTAACCCCATGAATCGGTCTGAAAAGCTGTATAAAATATTTCTCAGAATCATCCCAGATAACATCAGGATCTTAGAACACCTCAAAGCCAGTCATACCTTTTTCTTCAATCTTATGTTCTGTTGTTGTTTGTTATAGTCTACTGTTGTCAAGTTTGTTATCTCTCCTTATGTAGTCATGTGCAGCATAATGATGTGTCAGTCAGCAATAGACCACACATATGACAGTGGCCCCATAAGATTATATTATACCGTATTTTCACTATACCTTTTCTATGTTTAGTTATGTGTAGATACAAAAATACTTACCACTGTGTTACAGTTGCCTACAGTATTCAGTATAGTATAACATGCTGTACAGGTGTGTGGCCTAGGAGCAATAGGCTATTTTACATAGCCTAGGTGTGTAGTAGGCTATACCATCTAGGTTTGTATAGGTATATTTTATGATATTTATACAGTGAAAAAATCACCTAATTATGTAATTATGCTAATACGTTCTCAGAATGTATCCATGTTGTTAAGTGACACATGACTATATTTACAAACACACAAGGTATTATTGTTTTTTATTGTTGTTGTTTGTTTGTTCTGAGAGGAAGCCCTGCTCTGTCATCCAGGCTGGAGAGCAATGGTGCAATCTCAGCTCACTGCAACTTCTGCCCCCTGGGTTCAAGGGATTCTCCCACCTCAGCCTTCTGAGTACCTGGGATTATAGGCACCTGCCACCACACCTGGCTAATTTTTTGTATTTTTGAGTACAGAGGGGCTTTCACCATGTTGGTCAGGCTGGTCTCAAACTCTGGACCTCAGGTAATCCAACTTCTTTGGCCTCCCAATATGCTGGGATTACAGCCATGAGCCACTGAACCCTGTCTATTGTTGTTTTATCAGTCGATATTTTACACTTATTGTATGTCTTATCTTTATTGTTTTCTCTATGCTTTATCTATTCTCTCATTTTTTAATAACTGAAATGTTTTGATTTCTCTTTCAGCTATAAGATAGTTGAGATGACTCAAAATTGGTCTTCCGTCCCTGAGAAGTACAGCGTACCTTCAGTTTTTCCTCTTCTCCTAAGGCTGTAGCCCTTTGGGTTTCCACCCCAAAGTTTAGGGTTATATCAGGCATTACCATTTTAGGGGTCTTGAACTCCATCCCAGGAGCCTGTCAAATTCTGTTAGTATCTTATTGTCTCTACTTCACAGCTACCTGTCTTGTATTCACCAAAAGCCTCTAGGGGAAAAAGTAGCCCAAATGCTGGCCGTTCTGTCTCTTTTCTTTTTCTCCAGGATTTTGATCCTCGTTAGCCCTCCAATAACTTTAGCTTTTGTTGCTGTTCTTAGTGTGCGGGTTGGTCTGGATTACCTTCTCTATCATTAGCAGTGTCAGAACTCCCATTTTTTAATTTATCAAAATATTTACATTTACATGTTTTCATCAACATTTAGAATTAATTTTATCTATATTGTCTTTCTAGCTGAAAACTGTAGTCTTCTTCATCTCCCATTTATTTTAATCATCTGAAATTTTATTTGTACTATTATATTTTACTTTTACCGTGTTTTACTGTTTCCCCATTCATCTTTTTTTTTTTTTCAAAAAGACGTATTTCATATCACTCTCTTTCTTGTTCTCTGCTATTCAGGTTTAGGCATTCAACAGTAGAACTGGTCATCTCTATTGCGTACAGTTATGTATGTCATTGGAACTCTGCATGGCTTTTAAACACTCACCATAACTGCTTTATTTATAATCTCCAGGTAGTGAGCTGGAATAGCTGAGAAAGAAGGCTGACTGAGAGGTTATCAATTTCTTGTAATTGTTAAGAACTTCCTTTTGTATTGAGAGTCATTTATAATTTGTGTGGTGAAAAAATATCCACACGACTTGTGCCAATTCCAAAAGTTAATTTCTTCCTCAATTCTTCTTTTCATCAGTCTCACAGTATTATTAATTTTCAGCCTTTAATCTTTTGACAACTCATTAGCCATTGTCTATAATATAATATAAATTCTAACCAGAGGCAAATTCATTCTCCAGGCAAAGTAGAGTGTACCACTTGAAATTATGTTCACTTTAAAGTTAAAACTTCTCCACTGTCCTCTAGAGCCACTGTAAATAGGTCTTAATGCCACAGCCGTCTACTTCTGGCAGAAAAACCAGCAAACTATCCTCAAACCATTTTCTCTCAGCAGACTGGTCCACATTAGTGTCCCATGAATCCAGAAGGGTAGTTTGAGGGAGGATGGCAGTGCAGTGGGCATAGCCATACTGGGAGTATAAGCTACCTGCTTATGCAGCTTATGTGTGTCTTCAGGATCTCCTTGGAATGGGTCCTACTTAATGATAGGATTCTGTTAGGCATGCTTGAATTTATAGCCAGGTGGGTCAGATATATCAGTTTTATTATGGACAGTACAATTGCATGGTCATTCAGCATCCAACAGTAAAGATGCAGTATCTACCACAAACCACTTATAAGCCAAGAGCTATTTTTCAAAAGGAAAATATTTATGTGATGAAAAGTGCACAGCTTTGCTCTAAAAAGGGATTGGCAAACTTTGTCTGTAAAGAGACAAATTATAAATATATTGGCTTTGTGGTCTCTGTCACAACTACTCAACTCTACTGCTGTAGCACAAAAGCAGCAACGTGTAGTATGCAAATGAATGAATATTGCTGTATTTCCATAAAACTTTATTTGTAAAAACAGGTAGAAGACCAGATTTGGCCTGCAGAGGTTTTAGTTTACTGGCCACTGTTCTAGAAACTTGAGATTCTCTGCTGTGATTTTTCTTACCAGGGTTTACCACAGTATACATATAGCATCCTTTTTGCCTACCAAGAATTCAAGCAACATTGTAACTTCTGGTGCATAAGAACCAAATGCTTTCAGTGCAATCTGGACTAGACAGATTATTTTATTTTGCTTTGAGATGCTCTCAAGCTGACAGATTTTCAGATCACCTGGTAATAAGGTAATAGCAGCACTTCCAAATGTGGTATTTTTGATCTCCAAAACCTAAAGAACACAAGTGTCTCTCATCTCATTGGTTGGTGTTCAACATGTAGTGACTTCTCTACTTTTCAGTAAAGTCCTAACATGTTCAAACTTCTGGAATTCCAGAAATGTTACTAAGATAGGAGACCTTATGGTTTACTACCAACTAGCCTTATAGGTCTTACCAAAGTATCTAAGCAATCTTAAGGTTCGAAACCATGATGTTACTAATGTAGTGGACCTGTATGATAACTGTTAGAATTATGAGAACAACAGTCTATAGCTTAAATTGTGGCAGAGGAGGGACAGCTGCTTATTCTGAAGTCAGCTGGTAAGGTGTACCTGCAGTCTTACCAAGGGAAAGCAAATTGCCTCTGGATTTGTCTGCTTATTTGGATGGGGAGAGAGTGGCATTTGCCATATTAAAAGATATTGTACCTGGAGTAATTGATGGAACCATATCTAAAACAGAGGATTGGAGTCATAATCCGATTGTACCTCATGTAATGTACCTCTGCTCTCTAAGTCCCTTCTCTATTCTATACTTATCAACCTAGACAGTTAAATGTGAATGTCATTAAAAATGACCTACCTGGTATCATTTGTCTTTGGTGATGGCACTATGCTTAGTGATTTTCTTAGTGATGTAGTATTTTTTGTGATTTACCATGTTGGTAGGCAGATACAACTCTGAGGAATTCTACTAACTAGTTAATGTCATATCTTTCTTTCACATGTAATATTACTTTATCTGTGGGTCAAGAATCCACTATAGGGATTATTCCAGTTGTTGGGGAACCTATGTTCCGAATAGACACTAGGACCTGGGAAAATAACCATAGTATGGATTTAGAATCCCACCATGCCTATTTTATCTAATTTTGAAAAGGGACAAATTTGTAACTGATCCCCTGGAGTTTCCCTCTGATCCATATATTTGTTTATGTTCTGGATCTCTAGGAATTATTCCTGTCTCACAACCAGTGCTTAGTAGTCTCTAAATATTTAAGTATTTACCTTTTACAAGCATAGTTGTGCTTGTAAATGGCAATAGGTCTTTTGGGAGAAAGTATGACTTCACTCAAGTATGGAAATTGGAATAAAGATTAAAATCTTTTGTTGTAGTAGCTTAACTCATGTGTTTGTCTCCCACAACTAGAGCTGATTCATTTGTACATATCAAGTAGGTTGTTTATATGAAGAAATTTCTGCCATTTCAACTTCATTTAGTATGGACTACCAGTGAGTCCCTATTTCAGTCAACCAACTAAGCAAACATTCATGACCACTCCCAGTGACTCTAGCTAGCACATGGAATCAATATTTTATGTTGATAATTTATATATTTATATACATGTATATTTATGTGTAAAATATTATAATTTTAGCCCAGTCTAAATTATTTTATCCTTAATTATCCCAAAATTAATATAAATTAAGCATTCTCTTAGCCAAGCTTTAGTATTACTGGTTTCCAATTCAAAGTTCAGGATGGGAGAGTATGATTATTATTTGCCTGTATCATTTGTCTACCTCGTAGATGCAAAGAGGTTTGAAAATTGAATTTTAAGCATTTTTATCTTCAAAATTTAATTTACACCTATACTCACAAGGAAGAAAATATCCTAAGCTATTTGAGGGATTCAGGCATCCTCCAATTTTTTCCTTTCCTTTCCTTCCCCTCCCCTCCCCCCTCCCCTTCCCTTCCCTTCCCTTTTTCCCATTCCTCTGAATAGATAAGGGTTTTCCTGCAGTCATGTAAGTGCTTAGGACATGTCAATAGGAAAAGCTGTTTCCTCCTTTTTTTTTTCTTTCTTTTCTGCTGATAAAATAAGATAAGCTCAAGTCCATTTAAAGCATTTCATTTTTGAGAGAGCAGGTTTTCCCTTTTGTCCTTCTCCATCGATATCTCTTGTGGAAGATTTACCTCCACATGCTCTTATGTCATTAGGGCATTATTCCTTTTCAGGCAAATTGTTTATTTTTAAATGCCATTTATTGGATTATATCTATGGGTAAAACATTCAGTCTGTTTGGTAATGAGTAGAGGAAAGATGTGACAGGCTTAGCAGTTCTTAATACAGCCCTGTAGAAGAAGCTGCTTTGTATTTATTCCAAGACCTATATCTTCTTCAATTTGGACTTAGAATTAGATATTTCCCAGATTTCCTTCTAGTTAGATGGGACCATGTGACTAAATTATGAGCATGGAATGTGGATGAAAGTAATGTTTATCATTTTAACCCACTATGCACGATGCATAATCCTCCATGCTCTTTATCCCATCTGGCTGACTAGAATGGAAATGTCATCCCAGACACTGAAACTGGCAGAGTCACAGTATAGAAAGAGAAAGCATGAAAAATGGCTCTGGGTCATTAGAACTCTCCTTTGATTTCAGATCAATCGCATACATCTTATAATGTCTTATATCTATTTATTCTAGATTCCTGGTTCCTGCCTACTTTGACTTTTGGTAACTTTTTTCAAGTATTATCCTCTTTAATTGTATTTTTTACACCTACTCCTAACAATATTTTTAAGCCCTGTTTGATTGTTACTAATCTCTTTCTTTTTCCTGTTTGTGCTCTATGAGCTGTAGATTTTCTAACTATGTCCTAGATCCCTAAATTCTGGTATCTATTTGATTATAATATCTACTTCTCTACCCCATAAGTTTCCAGTATCATAAGTGGAAACTCAATCCGAAAACCTTAATAGCCTAGTGTAAATAAATACAACAAAAATGAATGCTATAACAATATTATAGGCATATATTCAGAAAAAAAAATTTTCTATTTTTATTACTCTTCCGTAAAACCAGTGTGATGTAGGATCTTCAACATCACAATGAAATTATAGGGTAGTTCTCTTCTTGGAAGCTACTTTATATTAAAACTTTTTAAAAAGCTGTATTTAATAAAGGCCAATCTGAATGTCTCTATATGAAATGTATGATTTAAGGGTGAAAGATGGAATTACCATTATATTTTCACATTTATGTACTTCAGGCCCTATAAATAAACCTGAGTGGTTTTGTAATTTTGCCAATTCTTAATACTGAGTTGATTAAAGTGGTAGGTGCTTTCTTACTTTTTATCTTTTTAGTGTTGGAGGATTTGACTATTAAAATGGGGTATATTTAAAGCGATTTATTTGTTAGGAATACCAAGAATGGATAGGAATACCCGAAGTTTTTCTCTCTCTTTCTCCCTCTCTCTTTGCCTTGTAATGCCACATCACATAGAAAATGGTCCCTTATCCTCTTTTTGAAGCCAGGGAGAAAGCCTTCCAGAATATAAAGACATTAAAGAGTTTTCTGAATATACACGATAGGCAAGGGCTGTTTTTTTATTAATATTTTTCTTTTCAGAGCATAAATATCATTGGAAACCTGATGCCCCTTCTCTCCACCACCCACTCTTCTGCTGAAGATAGCTATAACTGAAGGGTGAGTGGATAAAGGTTAACAACATCAGGTAGTGATGAACTCCTATTATTTATTCTGCAGTGATAAACTGAAAGGTACCAAGTGCTGTTCACTTCTCCATGCAAAGAGGATTCAAGTAAGTAGTCTTGGATACAAAGCAAAAATATAATGGATTTTTTTTTTTTTTGCAAAATAGAATGTTTCCAAGTAATATTTAGCAGTAAATAGATTCTTTATATTTATATGTAGCCTTTACTTATGGGAAACAGTGAAGTAGTGTTAAAGAATACTGGAGTTTATTGCTGGAAGAAAATCTTTTAAATAAAAATGGTATAATTACAACCTCATATTGAAGCTTTTGAATGTCAATTAAATTAAGTGACTGAATTTCTCTTTGTTCATTCAATATTGTTTGAGATTTTATGTACGTCAATGAGGAACTTTTAAATTCCAGGTTCCATATTGCATCATGCATCTCTTTTGTGTAAATTAACACAACTGAATTAATACATAAGGTGACAATTTAAACTGTGCGCCAGTGAGGTTAGGGGCATACTTTCCTAGAATGACTGAAAACCACTAAGCACTTAGCACAGGGCAATTCTCAAAATGTGTACTTCATGAATGTACTTTAGGGTGGAGTGGAAACATGGAAAAAGTACCGTTTGAATGAATATTTAATATTCAGGTATTCTTGATGTTAAAATTTCTCCATTAAAAAGTAATATTCTGTTTGGAAATATATTTATGAAACTTGTGTTGAGATGATAAAGTTATATGAGAAGTTCAGACACTATGTTCAATTTAAATATTTTACTCAAGCTAAGAACACAGTATAACATGTAAAACGCACACATTGTAGTTTGAGGAAATAAGATAAACCAACATGTGCCTTCTTTTATTTTGGTGAAAATTTATGGCATGAGTTTTGTCTAAAATGTTTGAGAACTATGAGAAAAACCATATATACTTATAAATTAGATCAACTTTGGAAGGATAGTAATGCCATGTTACTTTGGCTTTGCTGATATGGGTTTTGGCTTTCAACTAGAAGCTTCCTCAAATCTGAAAAAAAGTCTTTGTTGAGAAAAATTTTTTAACTGTATATTTGAATCTATTATATCTAGCAGAGGCCAGCCTTTACTGATGTGGTTTAGGTATTGAGAAATAAAAGAGAAATTAGAACTTCTGTCTTGAAATGATTAAGTTAATATACTTATTTATAAAAATGGATTCAGATGGCTTTTTTTAAATTAATCCAGTTTCACAATTGGTAATGAAGGGCAATAATTAGTCACTATTTGGAAATAAGGAATCATTAGAGAAAAATTACGAGAATAGCGCAAAAGACAGTTATGGTGTAAAAACTTGTGAAAGAGCATTTCTCAACACCCCAGAATAGCCCTTATTAAATTCTTCCTGAATGATGTGCTTCACCCAGGAGGTAGATGATTAATACTAATGTATAATGTTTCAAGTAAATAATTTATTTTTGACCATAGCTTCTGACATATCATTTTGTTTTAGGGAATTTTGTCTTACGCTAGGAAATATACCTGTTGGCAGGAACAACCTTTTTTTCTTTTTGAGACAGAGTTTTGCTTTTGTTGACCAAGCTGGAGTGCAATGGTTCAATCTCAGCTCACTGTAACCTAACTTCTGCCTCCTGGGTTCAAAGGATTCTCCTAACTCGGCCTCCTGAGTAGCTGCGATTGCAGTGTGCACTACCATGCCTGGCTATTTTTTTTTTTTGTATTTTTAGTAGAAATGGGGTTTCATCATATTAGCCAGGCTGATCTCGAACTCCTGACCTCAGGTGATCTGCCCACTTCGGCCTCTCAAAGTGCTGGGATTACAGGTGTGAGCCACCGTCCCTGATCACCATCTTTGTATAAGTCATTCTACCTGTGTAAGAGATTTCTACAAATCTGAACATGTTTCATTCACGTTCATATGTTTTTGAATACTCATCTAAGGCAGAAAACCAGGGTGATTACATTGTGGATAGAGATCCTGAGAAGACTACTGTCTCTGAATATCCTATTCAAACATTAACTAACAGGCTGGGCGAGGTGGCTCACGCCTATAATCCCAGCACTTTGGGAGGCTGAGGTGGGAGGATCACTTGAGGTCAGGAGTTCGAAACCAGCCCGGCCAACACAGTGAAACCCAGTCTCTGCTAAAAATACAAAAATTAGCCAGGCATCGTGACGCGTATCTGTATTCCCAGCCACTTGGGAGGCTGAGGCACAAGAACTGCTTGAACCCAGGAAGCAGAGATTGCAGTGAGTAGAGATCATGCTGCTGCACTTCAGCTTGGTTGACACAGTAAGACTATGTCTCAACAACAATAACAAAAATGTTAACTTACAAAAGGTCAGTGCAATTTCTCAGGAAATAATCTTCCCTTGTAAAATAATACAGAAGTTAGTAAACCTGTTTCAGAAGGCACAATATGAGCCACTAATCATTATCAGAACTAAGAGCAGAGAGCCCTTGAGTACAGTGAATTTTGATATTTATATATTAACCATCTTAGAAAAAACAGTGGACTGCTTTCTAGAAATAAAATGGTGATTTTAAATGTGAATTGAAGTAGAAATAAATATCTTATTGTAATAGATGTGATTTTTTTTTCTATTACCCTTGAAATTAAGGAAAAATTCACCTTCTACTTCAACTGCTTCTTCCCTCAATCCTAGATTTTTTCACATTATCAGAAGTTTGCATCTCTGAGCCATGAACCTGTTCTTTAGAAAAGCAATCCACTTGGGACCAGGAAAGGTTAAAAACGTAAGAATCAAAAGCTTGCTTATTTTTCTAGGATAGATGGTAAGGGGAAAATTGGTTTTAGTATTTTGAGTTACTTACAATAAAGACACCAAGGCAGCAATTACTGCAGCAGATCATTCTTCTATAAGGACTTTTAAAAGACTGCCAGTTGCAGGTATACTATCAATGTTAAAACTCGCTAGGAATATAAGGCAATAAAAAATAGTAATTCTCAAATACTCTCAAGCATTGCTAAGTAAATACCAGATACTTAATAGGTCACTTATTTTTATGGGTTTTGGTTGTATTGCAATAGTATGCTTATTTTGCCATTATTTCATTAACTTGGCAGAATTCTGCAAAATTGTACCACTTTAAAATTTTGCGAAGTGATTTTTGTAAGAACTTTAAATCTGTACCAAATCAACCAGAGTACAAAATGTACTCTGAAGACCTTCAGGAATGAATGGAAATGAAGGAGAAAGCATGTTGTTACTTCTGATGAAACTGAGAGTAGATAAAATGCATTTTCTTTTTTATTTTGGATAGGAATGAAGGACTTCAGGGGCAACATTTAGAAACCCTAGTGTAAAAATTTTATTAGATTTTAAAATTCTTCACTATTTCAGTGATCTTTAAGAAATGAAGATTGCAGAGATTTAAAATATTTGATTTCCTACTTGCCACCCCAGAATGAGGTGAAATCAGTTAAGATCATCATCCTTTACTTCCTGAAAACTAAGTTAGCATGACCAGAGACCAGTAGTGTTAATGACTGCAGTCAGTCGGTGTTTAGATTAACAGTAAAGTTAACATTCATTCTGGATTCAAGTTGGAAGAGCACTACCATGCTCATGTGGGCTTGTGTTATGAAGAAAGGGCAGTGTTGGAGAACATAGGCTATAAAGGTGTTTTAAAAACCTGTTTCAGTATACATGCTAGGCTTTGTTTCTATTCCAATTTCAGGGATTTCTTAAGAGCAGCTTTCAACTGTATAATGCCTAACACATAAAGCATGTGCTCCTGAATGCCCTTCCTATATTGTTTAAAGGGTTATCCACCAGCTCTTCTATCTGTAATATTTGTGTAGAGCAAGGGTAGTGGGACCCGTACAGTGACACCACCAAATTTGTCACATTCACGTGCAAAGGGATGCTTATGATATGAATTGGAAATTTGCCACCTTTTTTCTTTCTTTTGTTCCTTTTTTCCCCATCTTGTTTGCACCGATACTTGTTTTGGTTGCTTTAATGTGACTAATGGATTTAGAGACCCTTCATTTTTCTCTATATTGTTGGTATTTGTTACTGTTTCACCTGAATTGGAATGAAATCTTCAAATTTATTTGATATAAATATAGAGAGGCCTCTGTGTATAGTTTAGCTACCATTCACTTCCACCAAAAGCTATATTTCATGTGCCTGAAGCTATGAAAAGTTTTGCAGGATATTTGTGCATCAGGAGCTTAAAATTTGTTATCAAGAGAATTTAGGACAGTTTGAAAACAGAGTGTAGTTTTCATTGTGATACCAAAATGTTCCATATTTGATACTCAGGTGTTAATATAAAATCTCCAAAGAGAAGGTCAATTGGAATTTGGATATGAAGGAAGCCTTCATGAAGGGGTTTTTAATCTAACCATCACAAACTGGGATTTAGATAAAAGAACAAAAAGAAATAAAACCAATAAAAGTAATCATATACAATGAATCCTTCTACAATTTAGTGCTTCTGTTTCATTTTATTGTTTCCATTAATTTTTATTCATTAGGACCTAACTGATATTTCTCTGTCTTTATTTAAAAAAACATGCCAGGGGTTGAATCATACCATAACAAGATGACCTTTTATTCTGAGGCAAAAGTCTACAATTTCTTATGTCATTAAAATGGGTTGCAGAATTCCATTTCTTCTCCTACAATCTTGTGATATTATTGGGCTCCTAGTAGGGACACTGAAATAATAAAGATTTGTGGGTGAATAGTGGCAAAGCAGGGAATTAAATTTCTAAGATTTGCTCTCTTTCAGAATGCCAAGTCGTCATCTCCACTGAGGTGTGGTGGGATAAGATAATATGGTAATTATGGAAGCACAGAGATGGTTAATTTACTCAACAAATATTGTGTACTTTGTAGTTTATTTGTGCTGGTTACTTTGATTGGTTCAGAGATGACCATGATGGAACTTTTCTTTGAGAAGCTCACTGTCCAGTTCACTCTCCTAAATCATAGCTGAAAAAACTAATGTCCAGATAGGTGATAGGACTTTTTTATGATTATGCTGATGATTAATAACATGGAAAGAACTCTAATACTTCTCCTTCATTTAGGGAGGTGGAAGAAACACATGATCTCATTCTCTTTTTCATGGACTCATATAAACTAGGAATATACAATTAGCTACACTGCTACGAAATGGCACCAGAGAATAGAATTTTTATATTACCCATCTTGGCAGAAACCAGGAGAATAGTCCACAATTCCTAATCTAATGAATACAACACATAATAGTATTGCTACTGGTGTTCTGTCCTCTCAAATTCTATTAATGTTTTATACATCCTAATGTATTTGTTTCCTTGAGCTGCTGTAATAAATTACTACAAACTTAGGGGCTTAAGATAACACAAATGTAGTATCTTATAGTTCTTGGGGTCAGAAGACTAAGACAGGTCTCACTTAACTAAACCAAAGTTCTGTTCCTTTATGGAAGCTTTAGGGGAGAATCCTTTATCTTGCCTTTTCCACTTTCCGGAGGGTTTGAATTTCCTGGCTTGTGACGCCTTCCATCTCAAAGCCAGCAAAGGCCAATCTAGTATTTCTCACACAGCATCACTCTGACATTGACACTTGTTCTCCTCTTCCACATTTGGGCACCTTTGTGATTACATTAGATACTCAAATAATCCAGGACAATCTCCCTATTTTATTTATTTTTCTATTTCTTGCATTTTTTTAACTTCTATTTTAGGTTCAGGGGTACATATGTAGGTTTGTTATATAGATAAACTTGTGTCATGGAAGTTTGTTGTGCAGATTATTTTGTCACCCATTATTTGTCATTAATATGCAATAGTTATTTTTTCTGATCCTCTCTCTTTTATTACTCTCTGCCCTCAAGCAGTCTCCAGTGTCTGTTGTTCCCCTCTTTGTGTCCATGTGTTCTCATCATTTAGCTCACACCTATAAGTGAGAACATGCAGTATTTGGTTTTCTGTTCCTACATTTGTTAGCCAAGGATGATGGCCTCTAGCTCCATTCATGTTCCTGCAAAGGATATGATCTTGTTCTTTTTACAGCTGCATAGTATTCCATGGTTATATGTACCACATTTTCTTTACCCAGTCTACCACTGATGGGCATTTAGGTTAATTCCATGTCTTTGCTCATGTGAATAGTGTTGCAAAAAACTATGTACATGTGTCTTTATGGTAGGAATGATTTATATTCCTCTGGGTATATGCCCAGTACTGGCATTAGTGGGTTGAATAGTAGTTCTGCTTTTAAGTTTTTGAGGAATCACCATGCTGCTTTCCACAATGGTTGAACTAATTTGTACTCACATGAACAATGTATAAGCATTCCATTTTTTCAGCAACCTTACCAGGATATGTTTTGATTTTGTAATAATAGCAATTCTGACTTGTGTGACATAGTATCTCGTGGTCTTGATTTGCATTTCTTTGAGCTTTTTTTTCTACATGATTGTTGGCTGCATGTGATTTGGCTTTGTATCCCTACTGAAATCTCATCTCAAATTGTGATCCTCACATGTCAGGGGAGGGGGCTAGTGGGAATTGATTGCATCATGGGAGCAGAATTCTCCCATGCTGTTCTCATGATAGTAAGTGAGTTCTCATGAGATTGGTTGTTGGAAAGTGTGTGGCACTTCCCCCTGTTCTCTTTCTCTCTCTCCTGCTCCACCATGGTAAGATGTGCTTGCTTCCCCTTCACCTGTCACCATGACGGTTAGTTTTATGAGGTCTCCTAGCCATGCTTCCTGTATATCTATGGAACTGTTAGTCAATTGAATGTTTTTCCTTCATAATTACCCAGTTTCGTGTAGTTCTTTATAGCTGTGTGAGAATAAACTAATACAGAAAAATTTAGTGTCAGAAGTGGGACACTGCTATAAAGATATCTGAAAATGTGGAAGCAACTTTAAACTGGATAAAGGGCAAAGGTTGGAACAGTTTGAAGGGCTCAGAAGACAGAAGATGTGGGAAAGTTTGGAACTTCCTAGAGACTTGATAAATGGTTTTGACCAAAATGCTCAATGAAGGCTAAGGTGGTCTCAGATAGAGATTGGAAACTTACTTGGAATTGGAACAAAGGTCACTCCTTCTGTGCTTTAGCAAACAGTTGTGGCATTTTGCCCATCCTAGGGATCTGTGGAACTTTGAACTTGAGAGGGATGACTTATAGTATCTGGCAGAAGAAATTTCTAAGCAGCAAAATAGTCAAGATTTAACCAGTTTTTTTTTCTGAACGTGTACAGTCATATGCAATCACAGAGGCATGATTTGAAACTGGAACTTATGTTTAAAAGGGAAGCAGAGCAAAAAAGTTTGGAAAATTTCTAGCCTGACCATGTGGTAGAAAAGAAAAATCCATTTTCTAAGTTGAAATTTAATCTGGCTGTAGAAATTTGCATAATAAAGAGGAGCAGAATGTTAATAACCAAGACAATAGGGAAAATGTCTCCAGGCCATTTTAGAAATTTTCATAGCAGCCCCTCTCATAACACACCTAGAGGCATAGGAGGGAAAAATGATGTCCTGGGCTCGGCTCAGGGACCAGCTTCTCTGTGCAGCCTTGGGACATGGATTCTGTCATCTCAGCCTCTCCAGCTCTAGCTGTGAATGAAAGGGGCCAAGGTACAGCTTTGTCTGTGGCTTCAGAGGGTAAAAGCCCCAGACCTTGGTGCCTTTCACATGGCATTGGACCTGTGGGCACACAGGTAAGAGTTAAGGTTTGGGAAGCTCTGCCTAGATTTCAGAGCATGTATGGAAGCACTTGGATGTTCAGGCAGAAGTTTTCTTCAGGGGTGAAGACCTCATGGAGAACTTCTACTAGGGGAATGCAGAGGAGAGATGTGAGTTGGAGCTCCCACACGGAGTCCTCACTGAGGCACTGCCAAGTGAAGCTGTGAAGAAAGGACCCACTGTCTTCCAGACCTCAGAATAGTAGCTCCACCAACAGCTTGCAACATGGACCTTGAAAAACTTGAGGCATTCAACACTAGCCTGTGAAAGCAGGTGCAGGGGCTTCACCCTCCAGAGCCACAGAGTGGAGCTCCCCACAGTCTTGGAAGCCCACCTCTTAAATCAGCATGGCCTGAATGTGAGACGCAGAGTCTAAGGAGATTATTTTGGAGCTTTAAGATTTAATGACTGCCCTGTTGGGTTTCAGGCTTGCATGGGGTCTGTAGCCATTTGTTTGGCCAATTTCTCCCATTTTGAATGGAAGCTTTTACCAATGTCTATGCCAATTCCATTTTGAATGGAAGCTTTTTACCAATGCCTTACAAAAACAAGTTGGAAGTAACTAACTTGTTTTTGATATTACAGACTCATCAGTGGAAGGCACTTACGTTGTCTGAAATGAGACTTTGGACTGTGGACTTTTGATTTAATGCTGAAATGAGTAAAGACTTTGAGGAACTGTTGGAAAGGTGTTATTGGGTTTGAAATGTGAGAAGGACATGAGATTTGGGAGGGGTCAGGGGCAGGAATGATATGGTTTGGCCATCTGTCCCCACCCAAATTTCATCTTGAATTATAATTCTCCCATGTCAAGGGAGGGGCCTGGTAGGAGGTAATTGAATTGTGGAGGTAGACCTCTCCCTTGCTGTTCTTGTGACATTGAGTGGGTTCTCACAAGATCTGGTTGTTTGAAAATGTGTGGCACTCGCTGCTTCTCTCTCACTCTTTCTCTCCACCATGATAAAATGTGTTTGCTTTCCCTTCACCTTCCTCCATGATTGTAAGTTTTCTGAGGCCTCCTATCCAGGCTTTCTGTATCACCTACAGAAATGTAAGTCAATGAAACCTCTTCATAAATAACTCAGTCTCAGGTAGTTCCCTATAGCAGTGTGAGAATGGACTAATACAGTTCCTTCGAGATGCTAGATATTAGATCTTGGTCAGATGCATAGTTTACAAAATTTTTTCCCATTCTGTAGGTTGTCTGTTTACTCTGTTAATACTTTCTTTTGCTGTGCAGAAGCTCTTTAATTTAATTAGATCCCATTAGTCAAATTTTCCTTTTGTTACAACTGCTTTTGGCATCTTCATCATGAAATCTTTGCCTGTGCCTATGTTCTGAATGATACTACCTATGTTTTCTTCCAGAATTGTTATAGTTTTGGGTTTTACACCTAAGTGTTTAATCCCTCTTGAATTAATTTTTATATATGGTATAAGGAAGGGGTCCAGTTTAAATTTTCTGCATATGGCTAGGTAATTATTCCAGTACCACTTATTAAACAGGGAGACCTTTTCCTATTGCTTGTTTTTGTCAAGTTTGTCAAAGATCTGATGTTTCTGCATGTGCCCCTTATTTTGGGGCTCTCTATTCTTTCCCATTGGTCTGTTTTCTACTTTTGTACTAGTGCCATGCTGTTTTGGCTACTGTAGCCCTGTAGTATGGTTTGAATTTTTTTTTTTTTTAAGTTCTGTGAAGAATGTCATTGGTAGTTTGATAGGAATTGCATTGAATCAGTAAGTTGCTTGTGGGCAAGATAATGATTTTAATGATATTGATTCTTTGTATCCAAGAGCATAGAATGTTTTTCCATTTGTTTGTGTTATCTCTGGTTTTCTAGTTCTTTTGGTTGTGACATTAGGTTGTTAAATTGAGATATTTTTCTTTGATGTGGGCATTTAGTGTTATACATTTTCTCTTAGCCCTGCCTTAGCTGTGTTCCACAGATTCTGGTATGTTGTAACTTTATTTATTTAGTAATCTTAATTCTGTCTGTAATCTTAATTTCTCTGTGCCATGTAAAATGATATATTTGTTGGTTCTATCTTTGATTAGCAATCTTAGTTCTATCTGCACTCTTAATTCACCTGTGCCCTGTAAAATAAATATTTGTAGGTTCTAGAGTTTAGGACATAGTTATAGCCACCTTTGGGTGACCATTATTTCACCAACCACATCTACCAATATAATTATTCAAATGGGCTGAATGATACTTTGAACTCTTTCTTGCTTCAGATACATAGTCTTCTGACACAGGTCCAAGTAGTCCAGGTGAATCGAAGACTAAGTATCTTCCCACTGATAAACCTAAAACAACCTTTTCTTTACTTTAGATGCACATTATATAGACATCTCCTAGATATTACCACACAGATTGGCTCTTACATTAGATAATATTTATCATCCTTGGTATCATTGACATTTTGGGCTGGATAATTATTTGCAGTGGAGGCCATCCCATATATGGTAGGCTGTTTAACAGAATCCCTGGCCTCTACCAACTAGATGCCAGTAGCATCCTCGAACCCCTCCCCAGATGTGACAACACAAAATATCTTCAGACTTTGCCAAATGTCCCCTGAGGGCCCAAATAATCCTTGGTTAGAAGTCACTGCTATGGACTGTAAACTTCCTTAGTTCAGGGGCCACATTTTTATATCACTAGAATCCCTAATCCAGTGCCTTGCATATAGCATGTACCTAGTAAATTTTAGTTGAACAAATGAATAACTGGAAGTCTCAAAATTAATCACTATCACTACAGAAATAGGATTTTTTAGTTCTATAATAGATATTTAAAATATAATTGGAGACTGAATTCTGAAAAATATGTACAATATATTGTAGTCAGTTTGAGTAGATACTCCAAACTTGACAAAACTCATAATGGGTGCCATTTAGCAAACCCTTACTTCATGCTCAATATGCTACACCATATTTAATCCATATAACCGGGACTTTCCTTAGACCTGGGCAAAAGGAGCCTGTGGTTTGAGTCCCGTATTTTAGAAAGCCTTGTACATCACAAGTATAAAAACAAAACAGACAATGCATTTGTTAGATTCTTTGGCATCTTTGATGTTAGATTCACTGTTAGATTAGATCAAGGACAGGCACCCATCAAGGAAACTGCATGGGCCTTTAGCTTTGAACATCTGCTCTCACAACCCTAGAGCAATGTTTTTCCACATATCCTCTTCACGTCTCTGATTTGAAGGTTGGTGCTTCCAGTGCTGGGAGGACATGTTGATTGTGCTGCTGTTGACCTCAGAGATGAACATTGGTTTAGAGTCTGGGAAGGATTCAAACAGTAGAAAGATTCAGATAATAGAAAAGACAAATTGATTTTGACTAAATAAGTAAAAAAATTAATAAAAAGGTTTCTTCACAGAAAGCATGAATGCAAAGATTTTTGCATAACAAGCATTGCTCCCCAGAAGTATTGCCTTTCATCTTTCTCTTTTTGTGTTCTGATTAGTGGTTCCAACAGTACTTATCAAATGGCACAGATTGTGTAGCCCTTGCATTTGGAAATACTTTTCCATAAAAACAATGTACCTTACTATTAATTTTGTGTGCAAATATATATATATATATATATTCTCTAGCTGTGACATAATGAAATATAATATTCGTTCTTGTTATTGGCAAGTAGTTGGACTAAAAATTAGAATTTGTGAATAGGTTTATTTGAAATACTTAACAAAAATTTATTATTTTTTTTTAAAATAAGAATATTCATTTCTATGAAATAGTTTTAATTTATAAGTTGGTACTTGTTAAGATTAATTTTAATTAGTAAGAAAATATTAGAAGCAAACAACTATTAAAAACATGAAAAGTCATTTTTCTTATTTTTATTTTTTAATGTATACAGTATAATAAAATATATTTAAATTTTATACATACTTTGAATTTAATTATATGTCATTTAAAAATTCCTTAGATCATTATGGTCAATAGAAAGTAAATTATGTAATAGTCTTGACTTTTTATTTTATTTTTATATGTTCTTTAACTTTTTAAAAATTTAACAGCTTTAAATGTACAAGTGACTTTGATTATGTAGGTGAATTTTATAGTGATGATGCATAGAATTTTAGTGCACCTATCATATGAGTAGTGTACTTTCTACCCAATAGATAGTAGTTTTTAATCCCTCATCCCCCCTCCTACCATTCTCCCTTCTTAGTCTCCATTGTCCTTTACACCACCATGTATGCCTTTGCGTACCATAGCTTAGTTACCATTTGTAAGTGAGAGCATGCAATATTCTTTTTTGGTTTCTGAGTTATTTCACTTAAAATAATGGCCTTCAGTTCTACCCAAGTTGCTGCAAAAGACAATATTTTTTTATTTGTTATGGCTGAATAGAATTCCATGATGTATAGGTATATATATATACACACCACATTTTCTTTATTCACTCATTGGTTGATGAGCACTTAGGTCGATTCCATATCTTTGCATAGATACCCAGTAGTGGGACTGCTGAATTGAACAGTAGATCTGCTTTTACTTCTTTGAGAAATCTCCATGCCATTTTCCATAGATGGGGTACTAACTTACATTCCCACCATTAGTGTTCCTTTTTTTTTTTTAACCACATTCATATAAACATCTATCATTTTTTGACTTTTTAATAGTAGATATTCTGTCTGGGATAAAGTGGTATCTCATTGTAGTTTAATTTGCATTTCCCTGACGATTAGTGATGTTGGACTTTTTTTTTTTTCAGATGTTTGCTGGCCACTTGTATGTCTTCTTTTGAGAAATGAATATTCTTGCCCTTTGCCCACTTTTTAAAGGGATTATTTGTTTCATTCTTGCTAATTTGTTTGAGCTCCTTATGGATTCTGGATATTACTCTTTTGTTGATGGCATAATTTACAAATACTTCTCCCATTCTTTAAGTTGTCTCTTTAATGATTATTTCTTATGCTATGCAAAGCCTTTTACTTTAATTAGGTCCCATTTATTTATTTTGTTTTTGTTACATTTCTTGGGGTGTTAGTCATAAATTATTTGCCTAAACGATGTCCAGAAGAGTTTTTCTTTGGTATTCTTCTAGAGTTTTTATGGTGTCAGGTCTTAGATTTAAATCTTTAATCATCTTTAGTTAATTTTTGTAGATAGTAAGAGATAGGGTTTTAGTTTCATTATTTTACATGTGGCTATTCAATTTTCCCAGCATTTATTGAATAGGGTGTCCTTTACCCAAAGTATGTTTTGTATGCTTTGTCAAAGATCAGTGGGTTGTATCTGGCTTTATTTCTGGGTTCTCTATTCTGTTCCATTGGTCTATGTATCCACTTTTACACTAGTACCATGGTGTTGTGGTTACCATAGTCTTGTAGCATAATTTGAAGTTGGGTAATATAATGTTTCCACATTTGTTCTTTTTGCTTAGGATTGCTTTGGCTATTCAGGCTCTTTTTTGGATCCATATGAATTTTAGGATTGTTTTTTCTAGTTCTGTGAAAAATGACTTGGTATTTTGATGGAAATTGCATTTAAGTTACGGATTGCCTCACACAGTATGATCGTTTTCATGATATTGATTATTTCAATCCATGAGCATGAGATGTATTTCCATTTTTCCATGTCATCTATGATTTCTTTCTGAAGTGCTTTTCAGTTCTCCTTGTAGAGATCTTTCACCTCCTTGGCTAATTATATCCCTAGTTTTGTTTTTTGTTGTTGTTGTTGTTGTTTGTTTGTTTGCCATTGTTAAAGGAATGGAATTCTTGATTTGATTCTCAGATTGATCATCATTGGTATAATAGCAGTGCTACTGATTTATGTACATTGATTTTATAACCTGAGACCTTGCTGAATTCATTTATAAGATCCAGGGGTCTTTTGGAGAAATCTTTATGGTTTTCTAGGTATAAGATTACATCATTGACAAATAGAAATAGCTTGACTTCCTGTTTCCAATTTGGATGCCCTTTATTTTTTTCTCTTGCCTTATTTCTATAGCTAGGACCTACAGTACTACGTTGAAGTAAAACAAAGTGAGCATCCTTGTTTTATTCCAGTTCTTGAGAAAAATGCGTCAGCTTTTCCCCATTCAGTATAATGATATTGGCTCTGGGTTTGTCATATATGGCTTTTATGACTTTGAGGTATGTTCCTTTTGTTCCTAGTTTGTTGAGGGTTTTTATCATAAAGGGATTTTGTATTTTCATCAAATGTTTTTCTGCATCTATTGAGATGATCACATATGGTTTTTGTTTTTAATTCTATGTGATTAATTACATTTTACTGACTTGTGTATTTTGAGTCATCCATGAATCACTGGAATAAAATCCACTTGATCACGGTGAATTATTTTTGGATGATTTTTTAGATTCAATTTTCTAGTATTTTGTTGAGGATTTTTGCATCTACATTCATCAGAAATATTGGTCTGTAGTTTTCTTTTTTGGTTCTTTCCTTGCTTTGGTATCAAGGAAGGAACAAAATGTAATGGTTCTGCATTTGAAGAATGAGTTAGGGAGGCTTCCTTCCTTATCAGTCTTTTGTAATAGTTTCAGTAGAATTGGTACCAATTATTCTTTGAATGTCTGGTTGAATTTGGTTGTGAATCTTGCCCTGGGTGTGTTTTTGTAGTTATTGTTGTTGGCAACAAAAGTCCAAACCTAATCCAATCTTATTGCTTGTTATTGGTCTGTTCAGGATTTCTATTTCTTCCTGATTTAAGCTAGGATAGTTGTATGTTTCCAGGAATTTCTCCATTCCTTTAGAGTTTCTAAATTGTTTGTGTAGATATATTCACAATGGTCTTAAATGATCTTTTATATTTCTGTGGTGTCAGTTGCAATGTATTTGTTTCTAATTGAGCTTATTTGAATATTTTCTCTTTTATTTTTGGTTTATCTAGCTAGTGGTCTATCAATTTTGTTTATCTTTTCAAGAACCAGCTTTTTGATTCATTGATCTTTTGTATTTTTTGTTTCAATTTCATTTAGTTCTGCTCTGATCTTTGCTATTTCTCCATAAAAATACACCTTCTTTGTATTTTTTTTTACTGTTGTTGCTTTAAAGTTTGTTTTGTCTAATATAAGAATAGCTACTTTTGCTCACTTTTGGTTTGCATTTGCATAAAATATCTTTTTCTAACCCTTCACCTTGAGTCTATAAGAATCCTTATGTGTTAGGTGTGTCTACTGAAGAAAGTAAATATTTAGTTTGTGATTTTTATCCATCCTACCAATCTGCATTTTTTAAGTGGAGCATTTAGATTATTTACAGTCAATGTTAATACAGATATGTAAGGTACTGTTTCAATTATTGTGTTGGCTGTTACCTAGTGACTTTGGTTTTTTTTTGTTTGTTTTTTTGTTTTTGTTTTTTTTGTTTTGTTTTGTTTTTAGCTGTGTTAGTAGTTTTTTATAAGCCCTGTGAATTTTATGCTTTCAGAAGGTTATCTACTGATGTGTATCAACCGTTTGTTTCAAGATTTAGAATTCCTTTTAACATTTTTTCTAGGGCTGGTCTAGTATTGACAAATTCCCTCCAAATTTGCTTGTCTGAGAAAGACTATTTCTCCTTCATTTATGAAACTTGGTTTTTCTGGATACAGAATTCTTGGCTGGCAGTTTTTCTGTTTAAGAAAACTAAAAATATGACCCTGATACCTTATAACTTGTATGGTTTCTGATGAGAAGTCTGTTATTATTCTGATAGGTTTTCCTTTATAGTCTACCTAATGCTTTTATCGCACTGTTCTTAGAATTATTTCCTTCGCATTGATTTTAGATAGTCTGATGAATATATGCCTTGATGATGTGCTTTTTACAATGAATCTCTTGGGAGTTATTTATGTTTATTGTGTTTGTATATCCAATTATCCAGCAAGGCCAGGGAAGTTTTCCTCAAACAGGTATTCCAAACTTTTTGCTTTTTTTTTTCTCTTTTAGAAACATCTGTAACTCTTAGGTTTTGGCATTTTACATAATCCCATATTTCTTGGGGACTTTGTTCATTTCTTTTAATTCTTTTTCTTTTGCATATTTATGTTACTTAAGAAGCCTCATCTTAGAGCTTTGAAATTCTTTTTTCTACTTGGTCTAGTTTAATGTTAAAACTTTCCACTGCATTTTGAAGTTCCCTAAGTGTGTCTTTCATTTCCAGAAGTTCTAATTGGTTGTTCTTTAAAGTACCTATCTCTTTAGAAGATTTTTCATTTCTATCCTGAATTTTAAAAATTGTTTTATGTTGGTTTTCACCTTTCTCTTATATCTCCTTGAGTAAATTAATAATCAACCTTTTGAATTCTTCATCTTGTGTTTCAAAGATTTAGTCTTAGTCTGGATTCACTACTGCAGATTTAGTATTCTCTTTTGGGGTGGTATAGACCTTTGCTTTTTCATATTGCTAGAATTATTTCTTTTGGCTTCTTCTTATTTGGGTAGACTATTTCTTCTAATTATTTTTGATTTGACTGGGTTTTAAATATTTCTTGCTTTTCCTTTTGAGGTTGTGACTTTAATGTTTTTAGTTAATTGTTACCTAGCTTGGGTCCTGGGTTCTTTTAGTGGAGAAGACTATAAATTAATTGGTTATATAGAATCTGCGTGTGATGGTTTTATCAGTTGTTTGTTGTAGTAGCAATGTGCTGGATGTGTGAGCAAATTCACTGTCTTTTAGGGACTGGAATGACAGAGGTCTCATGAAGCTTATCTACTTTCCATTAAAAAATTATTTTCCCTAGTATCCTATTCACTGGGTTAAACAGTTCAGGCTTCACACCAGCAAGAAGTGACCACAAAACCAGATGCAGGTAAAGCAGATAGGTAAATACAGTGCCCCAATGGTGGGCAGAGATCCCATCTTTGACAGAATCACCTGGGCCAACTGTCAGTGAAATTCACTGAGGTATTTTCAGGGAAAAGGGAGGGAGCAACCACAGCTCTCCTTCCAGACGAATGGGAAAGTGATCTACCTTCCGATTATATCCCTAACCCAGTGTTCCAGCTATTCAGATCAGATAGGTGCCTCTTTTCATCTGCAGGAATGTTGATGTTCCCTGTAGAGAGGGATTGCAGGGAGGAGAAGGAGTCCTCTTCTCCAAGATCCTTCATGAGCAAGGCTGCCTGACTGTTGGCATAGAGCTGAACACTTTCCCACTGAGCCCAGCACTGCACCTGTGCTTCTGCTGAAAGATACTTCTCACAAGTTAAAAGTTCATAAACTCGAGGCCTGCAGTCTGGTTTCTTTTGTCCCATGGGGTGCTCCCTTAGTGTGCTCCACTCTCTCTTCCCTTAGAAGTAGCAGTTTCTGAGGGCCATATTACTGTGGATCCTGCTGCTCCTCTGGATCTAGCTGCCTAGTAGAGCTGGCACACTTTAGGCTGGTGCTGGGGAATGTTTGCAGGGGATCTAGTGATGTGAACTGTCCTCGAGTCTTCCAGTAGCAGGTACCAGCACCAGCTCTGATTGGGGTGGCAGGGCAGTGACATAGACTATGTAAGATTTCCTTAGCCTATAAATAACCTTAGTGTGTTGACTTTCTCAAATGCCAGGTGCAGTAGTGATATACTGGGCATACGGACAGACTCAAGACCTGGTGAGCCAGGTTGATGCAAGAAATGATGATAAATGAAGCTGCACAAAAGTTTTCTCCTTCCTGAGCACTGTCTTATTGTGCCTGCAGATGTTGTAATGGGCTGTACCAGTTGGCCTTCAGCTAGGAGAAAGTGGTGTTTGCAAAAGACCACTAGGTCAAGTGGTAGTGGTAGAATTTGGGCTTGCCTTATGCTATCCAGGGGAGATACTCTCGTTTCTCAGGGAATGGGTGGGGCCATGGAGCCGCCAAACATCCCTGTCTGTTGTGCTATGCTATGAGGAAGGGTGGAGGGGCAAACCTGGATGGGGGTTGAGTCAGCAAGTTCACTATCCAGTTCCCCATGTGCAGGCACAAGCAGAAACTTTAATGGGTATCAGAAGGTAATTCTCTGGCCACTGGGGTAATGTTCCAGGGATGAATGTAGCTGCCTCTGCTGTACAACAGAATCTTCATGGTGAGCAGAGGGTAGCAGGCAGCAGTAAGCTCCACTGAGCTCTCATGCACTTGTCAGGGCTGGTCTCACACCCACAGTGTTCTGCTAGCGGTAACTAGCTGGGTTCCAGGCAGGCAGTGCTCAGAACTCAGAAGTTCCCCAGGCCAAAAGCCTTCCTGATAGAGACAGAAACCACAGCTTTCAGGCCACACCCCTCCTGATCTGCCTGTGAGAGGGGTGTCCAACTCCTGTGCTTGTGGCCTTGTACATTTCCTTCTTCTTGGTTCTGGGCAACAGGGTTCGTCCCCATTGAAGTTCATATCGCAAATCTTAGTTGTGAGCTTCTCTCAGCCTGTGACCACCATCTGAGTTAGCTGGCAGACTTTTGTAAGGTCCACTGTGAGGTCACTCACTGTGAGGTAGAGTCAGGAACGGCTTCCCTCTATCCTTGCTGTAGTCTGGGAGTGCATGCAAAGTACCACCCGATGCTGCTCTTTCTCCTATATTCCTCACTGCTTCCTAAATTGGCTCCAGTGCTGGGTAGGGTTAAGGCCTTTCCCCATGGCTTGCATTGCCCAGCTCCCCTGTGGGAGTGTGTGTTACGACAGCGGGCAGTCTCTCCCCCTCTCACACTCTGGAGACTCACAGTTTTCTATCAGGTTCGCAGTGTAGGCTTCTGCCTGCTTCTTCTTTCAAAGGATCTGTGGTTTCTTTCAGTTTTTCTAAGTTCCCGTGTTGCCTCTTGTGAAGATAGTTCACAGTGTGAATCTCTACACACTACTTTGTCTTTCCAAGTGGGAGAGGCATGCTAACGATGCCTCTAGTCTGCCATCTTGGACATCAAAAACAAAAAACTCTCACCCAAAAGCAAAAAACAAAACAAAACAAAAAATCAAACTTTTAAAATGGCAATTATTTTGCTGAAAATAAGTCTTAAAATATAAATGTATAATAATTTGTAATTACATAAATTTTTATTTTATTATTCACCCCAAATTGCTGGCCTATCAACAGAAGGCCTAGTCTTTGATATTTGTCAACTTTTGGTCACATAAAAATCATAGCTATACATCTATTGTTTTCCGTTTTGTCATTGTGAAGGTATATTTGTCAAGGTAGGAGGATAGAACATATTTTATTTAACAGTTAATTGGCTTGATTTATAATTTTTAACTATTTAGACATATGGTATGTGGGCCTCTATTTGTATTCTTGTTCCAGGTGGGTCTACAGACGATAACTTTATGAGGTTGGTATTACCATTCTTATCTTTTAGAAAAGGGATCTAAAGCTCAGAGCAATTAAATTGCTTAAGGTAACTCACTAAATAAGTGGACGATCTGGCTTCTCACCCTGGTCTTTTTGCCTCCAAAGCCTCACAAAGCCACAGTATTTGTCAGTTACTGAAGATTACATCTCCTGCTTATGGTCTTTTTGAGCAAAACAGAGATGGAGAGAATATTGGAGAATAGGAATATTTCTCTTGCCAGCTGCATTCTCTCTCCAGAAATATCAAACTACTTAGATAGATCTTGCATCTCAGAAATGTGTGTGTGTATGTGTATGCACATGCCTATAAAGCATATGTACATTAGAGGTTGAGGGTGAAATTAGAGATTGATGCTCTACTAGTTTTATAAATAGCAAAGCAAGATGGTCTTTTCAATATTTTTATTTGAGGACCAAAGTGTATTTATTGTTTCAAATAAAAATGACATTGGCTTACATCAGGGTGAATGTAAGTATCCCACATTCTTTTGTGGAATGAGTTAATACCTATCAGCAAGTAAGGCCATTAAATGTTGTACTAAGTATGCCCCCCTTCTTGCTCATTAAAGAATTTACTTATTCTCTGCCATGTTGTCTCTTCATAGGTTAATGCAGTGATTAAGATGTTTGATTTTGTAAACAAACTACTTGAGTTAAAATCTTGGTTCTGTTTTTCACTATGTATGAGAAATCAAGCAAATTACTTAATCTCTTACTCTCAGTTTTCTTACCTATAAACTGGGAGCAATAATAATTCTCACCTCACCGGGTGCGGGGCTCATACCTGGAATTCCAACACTTTGGGAGGCCAAGGTGAGCAGATCACCTGAGGTCAGGAGATCAAGAACAGCCTGGCCAACCCTGTCTCTACTGAAAATACAAAAATTGGCTGGGCATGGTGTTGTGAACCTGTAATCCCAGCTACTTGGGAGTCTGAGGCAAGAGAATCACTGAAACCCGGGAAATGGAGACTGCAGTGAGCTGAGATCACACTACTTATTGCACTCCAGCCTGGGCGACAGAGCAAGACCCATCTCAAAAAAAAAAAAATTATCACCTCAAATGGTTATAGAATTACATTATTTAGTGCATGTAAAGCTAGGATAATGCCTAATAAGTATTATGTATTTATTTATAGTTATTACCTCCTAATAAATATTGATATGAGGCATTTTAATAGTCAATTATTGAGATTTCAAATAATCTATTATCATTTACTAAACAACTTTTTTTTTTTTTTTTTTTGAGGCAGAGTCTCACTCTGTCACCCAGGCTGTAGCGCAATTGCGCTATCTCGGCTCAATGCAACCTCCACCTCCGAGGTTCAAGCAATTCTCCTACCTCAGCCTCCTGAGTAGCTGGGATTAGAGGCATATGCCACCATGCCCGGCTATGTTTTTTTGTATTTTTAATGGAGATGGGGTTAGTAAGATAAATTATTTAAAAATGATTCATGCAGGTCAATCACAGTTACCTAAAAATGTTTAAATAATTTTACTTCTATATGTAAGAACCAATTAGATTTAGATTTATTGACATTTTTAATGGGTATCCTTTTGTAATCTCCTATGGACAAAAGAAAATGAAGTGAAGCAATCTACATACATGTGAGTTGACTACCTCTTCCCCAAAGACACATTACTGTTAGGTGGTTTTGCTGGTTAATTCTGTTAAATATATGGAGCAGAGAAACGTCATAAGATCCTACCATATGAAATTAATGTGATTATCAAGGTGGCTACTGAGCGATTTGAACATATCATATGTTTTTAATAATGTGGACAAGATATATCCACTTGATTTTTTAATTTTTATACAAATAATGTCAGAAAAGTAATGAATATTTACTATGCATCAATTAAAATAGAAGACATTTAAATGAGTTAAGAATTCTTAAATATCATTTATATGACTTGTTGTGGTTAAAGATATTTTTCTGGGAGAATGCATATCTGTGTTTAAAATAAAAGCCACTGCAATCTGTGATTCACTACACAGAGATTTTCAATTTATGTATACCTTCAAAGAAAAATATGTAATTGTAAAGTGAGGTCTGACTGTATTGAAAGAAGACGCATTTTTGTAAAAGCATGTTATTACATACAAATTCTGGAGTCAAAATTGTAGTAAACAGTTATAAGAAACAAACATTGGATCAACAAAAACATCTTCTTGAAGGTACTTAGTGTCCGTGTCCCAATTTAAGGAGACGTTCTACATATATTTAGAAATCTTTACTACCTTCTGGTTATGAATTCTCTGAAACTGAAATGTTATTAAAATTATTTTAAAAAATTGCACAAATCTTGAATATATGCAATGAAAAATATTCCAAAAATGGTCACAAAGAACATACTAACATTCAGTGTAAAGATTGTTTGGTGTTGATGAGAAAATAAAGAGTATATAATACTCTGTTTATTATACCGGAGATCATGTTCTCCAAACTGAAAAATATATGGCAGGAAATAAAGAAATATGGCATGTAGTTATTGTGTGCTTGTTAAGAGTTTGTTTTGTTTTCCTTTAGTGCTTAGACTTATATTGGATTGTTTGATGTGCTTATATCCATACATTAGCTGTGAAATCAGGGAAGGAGGTTGATAATATTTTTAGAGCTTTCTGTGTTTCATAAATGTATCACCTGAGGCTTACACCTTCCAGCAAGAGAGACTGAAATAGATGTATATCAGTACTATTCCCACGAGCATTCTGACACAGGTTCAAGGAAGAGAAGCAATTATGTTAGATCTTATTTTAAGTTA
>NW_022436950.1:40541320-40647671 GCF_009761245.1 Sapajus apella
TTTTAAGTACCAGATATATTGCATTCTCTGATTACCTCAAATACTCTTCAGAAATAGGCAGGCAATAAATAAGAATGGAAACTTACCAACAAAATTGTATATTATAGCTCTACTAAGATGGTGATTATGAGCACTAAATGACAACTTAGAAATTGCTGATATGCACTCTGACATGGATAAAATAATTACAGTGCTATATAAGTAAGCACTTGTATTCTTCTAAGGGCTCTATGATTTGTAACAACTCTATTAGGTAAATAATAGTATTATCACAATTTTATAGATAAGGGAACTGAGACACAAACAGGTGATATTATTTTCCCAAGGTCACACCGCTGCAAGGGAACCTCTACTTTTCAACACAGTGTTAGATATCTTAGGCAATACTATTAAGACAGGAGGAAAAAAGTGGCTTAATTATTGGAATGGAAGAGTCAAATTTACTATTTATGGGTGAAATGATCACTCAGAAAAATTTGAATCACCTGAGAAGTCTTTGTCATAAGAGTAATGTAGGCCAGGCATGGTGGCTCACGCCTGTGATCCAAACACTTTGGAGGCCAAGGTAGGCAGATCACCTGGTGTCATGAGTTCAAGAACAGCCTGACCAACATGGTGAAACCCCGTATTTAAAAAAAAAAAAAAAAAAGAAGAAGAAAGAAAGAAAGAGTAAGGTAATCACTAAACAAAAGTAAAAAATTTTCTTGTATCCCAATAAAATGAAATCATGGAATACAATGCAAAAAGCTTTCTGTTAAAAATGCAGCAGAATATATAAAATGGAAATCAGGCCAACAAGAGTCATAAATGAAGGGTGTTGACCTGGGTTTCAAACTTTTGTGTCTGGCTCTGGAGGTGACGCTCTTGACTCTCAGAGGCAGAAGAGAGACCCAAGGACCCAAGGTTCCACTGATCTTTTTCATTTTACTGATGAATACAAAAGTCAAGAGCTTTTTACTAATAATTTAGTGGTTGAAAACTGGTGCCACAGAAAGCTATCTTTTAAAATATAGTTTAAAATTCTAATTGTAGACTTTTACAGTGTTTACAATTATTCTCCAATGGTTTTATGTATTACATAAAAGAAACTTTAAGAAAAGTTCTTTAAGTTCACCAGAATTGCTTGGTTTTTTGGTTTTGCAAATGATAGCAAATTGTCTCCTTTTTGCTTAATCTAAGGCTCTATTACTCTTTTGTTCTATGATATTCATAACCATTTTACATATAGCTGGAATAAATAGTAGATTATAAAGGAAAATTATTTTGGTACTGAATAGATAGATTTCATGGAAGGTATAGTGGTTTTTTGTTTTGTTTTGTTTTGCTTTTGGTAGAACATTAGGGTAGTTTGTATCATGGGTGATCTGCTTGAATCATTTCTCAGGTGCCCACAGATAATAAAACATGCAGTCTCCCCTGCAAATGAAGGAAACTGTATCCTCGCGATGAAGCCTGAATGATTTCACTATCTAGCTTATTTCCAAATCGAAATGCTACCATTTTGTCCCCTACACAATTAGATGACTTGTGTAGGAAACAAAATGTTGGTTATGAATGTTAACAGTTCGAGAATTATCTCAAGTGCTCATTTATGATTGGAGAGCTTTATGTTGAAGATTTCAAGCCATTCAGTGAAGTGAGTGTCATGAGGTATAAGAAATACCTGCCACAAGAAAGGATCTGGGGATAGACATGCATCAAAGCCTTGATTATGCGTTGGGTCACCTATCCTGTTGATGATTTTGATTATAAGCTTGACACGTCCATCCATCTATCCATTCGTTTATCCACCCACCTATCCATTCATCATAAGGAGAACTCCCTCAAATGTTCTTACACTTCTGGAATAACTAATAGAATACTATGCTAAGAGTTTGGGAGGTAGAGAAATAAAGATAAATAATGCAGCAATTCAGTTTTTAATTGGTCAAGAGATGTCCATGGTCTATACCTTGCAGATAGTCAAAAGTTTACTTGCAGATAGTTGAAAGTTATCTGGGTTACACATTCTGTTGGATGTCTAGAGACTTACCATCATTTACTAGTATAAATACGTGATCACTGAAATAAAATAAAAAGACACCTAAGGTTGCAGTCTACCTGTGTTCATTACTAGGTAATTCCAGACAAGAGAACATCCAGGAGCATGGAAATTTCCATGCCAAAGGCCCTTAAAACATCTTCCTAAAAGACACATGAACTTGGCCCATATTTGTTTTAAACTTAGTCTCCTTGCTTTCCCCCTAATTCTTCCATTATCCACCTTACTTTGCTCTGTTCAAAAAGGCATAATTCTCAAAGCATGTGGCCCTTTTCCAACAGGCATTTCCTAAGAACTTTGTATGTAAGTCTAATAGTTTTGTTTGCTTCTGTGATTGCTGTCACTACCGTGGGATTGGCCATGAATGTCCCATGGCATAGTAGCATGGAATTAGGGGCTCTCGCAATTGTGGGTCCCAGTGAAAAGTAGAAGAAACCTGATGGAAGATGAGCTTTCTTGAAAATAGCCTGCCAACAAGGCCATGTGGCAGCCACTTCAGCCCATCTCTTCTGGAACATTTTCAGGAAGAGTTTGATTGCAAGCTATGCCTGGCTGCCTCCACTTCTCATTTCAACAACACTGGAGATATTTTCTAAACTCCTTTGAGCATAATAACAGATGAGCAGCTCTGTATTGCAAGGCTGTAATTCCACTGAGGGGTGCTGGCGGTGACATGTACCATGAAGTCAGAATCTGAGTGGTTTGTCACCAGAAACCCCAGGATAGAATTATAGGCTCATTTACTTCTTGCTTATTTTCTTTAATATGTAGATGACACTTTGTCTCTCCCATAGTCTCCCCTGTAGTTCTTGCCCTGATTTCCTGGCCACCAAAGAATACTTTATCTCCTACTGTTTTGATAATTTCCTATACCATTAGCATTGTACAACTTTAATGTAGACATATTTCTGCTATCATCTCTTATTCCTGTTAGAGATTTGCTGCTGGAAGATCAGATTACCCTAAAGAGTCATTCGATCTAAGTTGTAGACATTGTGACTACACGGCTATGTGCAGCCCAACTGTGCTTACAAGGGAGGTTAACTTTAGATGTAAACAGTGTTAGAGCAGGCTGAGGCTTGGGGCGGGCTGACAGAACAAAAAAGGACAAGATTCATACAGAAGAAGGAGCTTCCTAATAGGGTTCGGTGAATCTATAAGTATAAATAAGCTCATATACTTATACCCATATGCATGTACTTTTCATCAATATGTACATACCTATTTGTTCTATTCATGAGAATTAGTAAAAAAATAATAATAATAGTTTTAAACTATGAGAGGTTACTTTAATCTCCCCCTCCCCCTCCAAAAACCCCAGGGTCCCATACGGTTCAACCAGTGTTTTGCATCTAATTTTAAAGAAATTGCTGGCCAGACGCTGTGGCTCATGCCTGTAATCCCAGCACTTTGGGACGCTGAGGTGGGCAGATCATGAGGTCAAGAGTTTGAGATCAGCCTGGCCAACATGGTGAAACCCCGTCTCTACTAAAGATACAAAAAATTAGCCAGGTGTGGTGGCAGACGCCTGTAGTCCCAGCTACTTGGGAGGCTGAGGCAGGAGAATCACTTGAACTTAGGAGGTGGAGGTTGTAGTGAGCTGAGATCGCACCATTGCACTTCAGCCTGGGCAATAGGGCAAGAATCCATCTTAAAAAAAAAAATGCATTTTAGCTCCATAAGTTTGGATGAGGAAGATCTATCTTTACTGCAGATTTTCCTGAACTGAGGATTCAGGGATTTAGCATATCACAACCCATAGGAAACATTAGATGTCTCTCTTAATGCAGAATTTGCAAGTGAATACTGCTTCCATAAGCTTCTCATATTCAAGTGGTCCCTTCACTATTCACTTTCTTTATTCTGTGCTCCTGTACTGTTTGTACCCCAAGCTCCTACATAGGATGCTAGTTGCTGCACCTGTTACTTGGACATATTTATTGTTCATGTCAATGGTGTTTCCTGTGAAGAATTAGCATTCTAGGCCCCAGAATTCTAGTATATAACTTTTTTCCTGTCCTGAATGTTTTTATTAAATGCCAAGCACAAGGGTAGTTATTGAAGTTTTAGAACAGTCCATAAAAGTTATGTATAATTAATCTTTACCTGCAGATACTGAAGCTTGGGTTCTATTAAGCAATTTGCCTAAGGTCACAACACTAGTAAGTTGCAGATTTGTAATCTGAACACAGGCCTTCTGTCTTAGATACTGGACTATCATGGGGTTGGTTATGAATGTCCTGTGGTATAAGAGCAGGGAATTGGGGGCTCTTACCCACCTTCCAGCAGTGGTAAGCTAAACAGAGAGGCCAACAGAAAGCAGAGTTTATTTAGGTGTTAGCAGTTGAAAATGAAATTAACAAATAGGTGAGGGCATAGAATGGAGCCCACAGTTCTTTTAACCTAATATCCTCACATACTATTTCTCTCTCCTTCCCCTGGTTGAAGCAGGAAGTGGTGCTATTCCACACAATAATTTTCTCCATCTAACATAGGCCAATAACGTAACATTCCTCAGTTTTGATGGTAAGATTTGCCTTACTTCACTACTGTATTAGTCCATTTTCACACTGCTGTAAAGAGCTAACTGGGACTGGGTAATTTATGAAGAAAAAAGGTGTAATTGACTCACAATTCTGCATGGCTGGGAAGGCCTCAAGAAACTTACAATCATAACAGAAGGCAAAAGAGAGCAGGGTGGCAGGAGAGCATGCAGGGGAAACTGCCATTTTTAAAACCATCATATTTTGTGAGAACTCCCTCAGTATCATGAGAACAGCATGGGGGAAATTGCCCCCGTGATCCAATCACCTCCCACCAGATCCCCCCCTCCACATGTGGGGATTACAATTCGAGAAGAGATCTGGGTGGGGACACAGAGCTGAACCATATCAACTACCCATCGTCACTGTTATCTAAGACAATAAATTCTTTATTATTTAAGTTCATTTGTTTTTCTGTGCTGATACACAAAAAGATTTCAACCGACATTATTTCCAGTAATGTAAACTTCATTTCATTTTTCTTTACAGTCTTAACTAGGGAACAATATTGAACACATCTTTATTTTTTTCTCTTTCTAATGAAGTGCCTCTAATTTTTGATAATTCTGTGTGTATCTTATTATTGATTTCTAATTCTTTTTTATATACTTAAAGCAGTATAATTCTGTTCTTTTACTTTTTAGAGACTGTCAGGTTGAAGTTTACAAAGAAACCTTTTTTTGGCATCTATCAATATACTATATAGCCCTTCTTTAATCTTAATATAATGTGTAACATTAATAGAACATCTAATGTTAAGTCTTCTTTGCATTCTGGAATAAATCTACTCAGTCATGGTACATTCTTTTAATACACTGCTTGAATCAATTTACTAATATTGTATTTAGAATTTATGCATCCATATTCATGAATATAGTTTTCTGTTTTGTAGTAGTATGCAGTGTTTTGGGAAGAATTACATTAGACATAAAATGAATTGAGAAACTTTCTGTTTCTTCTTCTAAGTTCTGGAATAACTTAAACAGATTTTTTTTTTTAATGGAACTTGACCATAAGATTAACAGGCTTGACATATTTTATGAGAGGTATTTGTTTAACAACTTTAAAAGTCATTTTTCTTCATGTTTTCTGATTTTTCTTCTTTTACAAAGTGGATTTTGATAATTCATATATATATATATATATATATATATATATATATAATTCAGTCTTTCAAGTTTATTTGCTTTATTTCTATGCTTTTTCTTACTTCTGAGATCACTTCCAAATTATTATTATTCCTAGGCTAATAATGGGTTCTCACTGTGTTCTAGGCACAAATGACATAACTGTCACCAAAGTAGCCAGGGGTCCTGCTCTCTTAGGGTTCAGTGAGTAGCATTTGTGTTCTTTTCTCTCTCAAACTTTTTTTCTGGAGAGAATTTCCAAATGTTTTGGTTTCATTAGCCACTTTGCCTGTTTGAAATCCCTTTCTTTTTTTGTCTTCTAAGAAAATGAAGACAGTTTTCATATTAATTCCCTTCTTCCATTTTCTTTTGTTTATTATTCACTGTATTGCCACTCTTAATGCGTTATGCATTAAATTCTACTTACGTAGTATTCATACTGTTTTCTTTTTGACTAAATTCTCCTGGAACAGTTTGGCCTATTCCTTTATTTTAAACAATGTTGGTGGTTTTATTATATTATCATATGACTAGTACACTACTGATGTTTTTCTTTGATTGAATTTAAAAAATATATTTGCCTTAAAAGTATGAAAATTGTTTCATTTTACTATAAAACAATACATACACATTGTTAAACAGTAAGTCAACAATAAAAGTAAAACAGAAGCAAAATTTTTAAAAATTTTAGCCCTAGAAATAAAAATAATAATTAATATTCTTCCTGACAAATTACTCTCTTTATAGGCATACACACACAGACAATTTCAATCAAGTGGGATTATGTTCTATATAGTATTTGTAACTTGCATTTTTTTCTACTTAAAAATATGTTCAGCTAAGCTTTCCATATTATTAAATATAGCTCTGTAAAATTCATGACCATGGTTGCTTACTACTCTCTTTTTCTTTTGTCAGGGAACCTAGCTCATATTTGGAATGTACATTACTACTTTTTGGCTTTGTTTTTTACCAAATTATTTTCATTTTATGCTCATGCTTTCTTATTTTTGTTTTCTTGTATTTTGCCGGATTGATTGCCTATTCTTTAAAATTTTTATTTCTTCTAATGTCTTCAGAGTTATAGATCCTGATTGTATTCTTATAATTTACTTTGAATGTTTTACAATTTAAAACTTTTTCTCTATAAATATTAAGAATAAAACCATCTATAATTTTTCTCGAACAAAACGAGAATTTTAACTTTACCACCTTCTTTCACCACATAGATGTTATGGAAGTAATCTGAAATTTTGTTTCTACATAATTTTTAATATTTTTAACTTAATGTGCTACATATTTTAAGAGTTTTTTATTACAATTTGTTTTAGGCTTCAAAATCATTTAACAACATTCATTAAATATAAGCAAATATTTTATTAATTTAATTGCTTATCATTGTTTCTTATTTCCAAGGCCTCACTATGATTCATATTTCATATGGCTAGAATATTGCCTCAAGAGTTTTTTTCTCAGAAAAATACTGTGGTGGCATACTTCTGAATCCTAACTTACTTGATAATATTTTTATTTTACCTTCACATGTAAATGACAGATTGACTGACTATAGGATTAAAATTGTCACTCGGAAATCTATAAATTTGTTTTGCATATAAAAAGTTTCCTTTTCTAGTACATATGTTATCTTCCCTTCACCCGGTCCCACTAAGTATATGCTTAAACTTTTTTTTTTTTTTTTTTTAAATACTGTTCAAGTTCAGAAATTCCTTAAGGTGTATCTCATTATAGGCCATTTTCCTGATCATTCAAAAAGCATTTCGATCTGAAAAATTGTCTTCAATTATTTCATTGATTGTGATTTCCCCTTTGTCTTTCCTTTTTTCTCACCATGAAGCTATATGTAGAGAATTTATTTACTATATGGACAGACCGCAGGTCTTTTTCTCCGTTTTTTTGTTCTAGTTCCATTTCTTTCTGAATTCTGAGGAAGTTTGTCAGGCAGCGCAGATGCTCCTTGACTTATGATGGGGTTGTATATGGATTTTCAATTAGCGGTGGGTATATAGACTGTAACCTCATCATAAGTCAATGAGTGCCCTGAATGTGTATTGCTTTCACACCATTGTAAAGTCAAAAAAATCCTATAAAATCCATATAAAATTCTTTTTCCTAACAGTTCTCTCCTTTAAATGGAAAGACTGATGGTGAGCTTTTGATTGTTGCAGAGTGTGTTGACAGGCAAACTTCTTTAATGTGAGTGGGCAAGGAGTTGGCAGGAATTGGGCAGGCAGCTAAGTTGAATGTACCTCAACCAGCCAAAGCCCAAATAAGGAGGTTTTCTTTGTGAGATGCTGTGAGCTCTAAGAGACACCCTATTTCTTTCCAGGCACACATTCCCATTTCATGAGATAAGTTTTGTGGTGGCTTTTTGTCTTGACGTATTGAGCATATTTAATAAACTGTTTTGTAGGGATTCTGCAAACAATTCCCTGGATTTGGGCCTTATTTCGTAAACTGCTCTATGTTAATTCCATGTGGCTCTACCTTTGGTAGAGAAAAAAATAGTCTTACTTGTGTTGTATGTGCCGATCCTTTTCTCATTTATTCCCCAATAGATCTCTTATGCTTCCAATCGTCCATAAATTAGCTAAAATATCTAGTTTTCTTAGGATTCCTCTTTCTATTCTGTTTAGTTCTGAATTCATCCTCCCTTTTTCATTGTGATATTTACTGGGTTTTGAAAAGGAGGAGAAATAAACGTGAATTTATTCTGTCTTCTTGAACTGGAAGCCTTATAATATACTGTAAAATTTATTATTTTTATAAAGAAAATAAAATGACATGTACTCTGAGGACCATGTATTTACTTCATTTGGTTCTACAAACATTTCCTGAATGCCAAGGCAGTAGGAATCATTTTGCTACATGCTGGAGATAATAAACAGCACATGGTTCCTGCTACTGAGAAACTTACAATTCATTCAAAGTAGATCAAACTTGCAGATAAATAATTATAAAGGAGAGCAATAATGCAATGGTAAAAGTATACATGATAGAGACACTATAGATTAGGAAGTGATTAACTCCTCCAGGAGCATTAGAAAGGCTTCAGAGAGAAGTTGATGCTTGGAAAGGTTGATAGATGAAAGGATTTATCAGGAGGATGGGGAGCAAAAAGTAAAGAGGGGGAGAACATTGGCAAAGGCTTTAAGGGGAGTGTCCAGAGATTTATAAGTAATTCAGTGCTGCAGGAGCACAAAATGCTACATTATGGGATTGGCAGCAGGTGGGAGTCCTGGAAGAAGAACAGAAGCCAGATCATGGAAGCTCTTGTAGCCCATGCCAATATGCTGAAAATTTATCCTGGAAATCATCCATAGGTTTTAATCAGAAGGAATACCTAGCCAGGTTTTCATTTTAGATAGAGGTTTTTGGTAAAAGCAGAAGACACAGAGTTGAGATAAGACTGGAAGCTGGGAGATCTGTTGGAAGTCTATTGTAGGGATTCTGACAAGATAATATAAGGACTTAGACTCAAAGACCTATGTTGAGATAAATTTGGGAGAACTAATTAGTTAGAATTGTTAATTAATTAAATATGGTGGATGAGGGAAATGAATATATCAAACTGGCTCCTGGGTTTTGACTCTGGTACCTGAGATGGCAAAGATATCTCTGAGTCTTACCAGAAAAACATGAGGAAGAACATTTTGGGGAAAGATAAATATATTAGTTAGGCTTCTCCAGAGAAACAGAATCAATATGATATATATGTTATATTACTTATAACAAATCTTAACAATTCCTTATAACAAATCTCATGGCTATATTAACTGCCAAGATCTTTCAGCTTGAAATCTTATGGTGAGACAAGTAAGACTAAAAAAGTCACTGCATTTCAGGAAATTAAATTTAACAACCTGTGACTTTGCATTACATTTCATATATATTTATATGAGATTTGTTATAAGGAATTGGCTCACACATTTATGGAGGCTGAGAAGTCTCATGATCTGTCTGCAAGCTGGAGACCCAGGAAAACTGGGTGTAAATTTTAGTGCAAGTTCAAAGGCCTTAGAATTAGGAGCACTACCCTTGTAAGTGCCAGTCCAAGGGCAAGAGAAGACCAATGTCTTAGTTCAACAGTCAGGCAGAGAGAGCCAATTCAAATTCCTCCACCTCTTTGTTCTATTCAGGGCCTCAACGGATTAGATGATAACCACCTGCATTTCTGAGGGAGCTATTTACTCAGTCCACCAATTCATATGCTAATCTCTGTCTCTTTCTTTTCTTTTTCTTTTCTCTTTTCTTTTCTCTTTTCTTTTCTTCTCTTTTCTTCTTTCTTTCTTTCTTTTTCTTTCTCTTTCTTTCTTTTCTTTTTCCTTCCTCCCTCCCTCCCTCCTTCCTTCCTTCCTTCCTTCCTTCCTTCCTTCCTTCCCTCCCTCCCTCCCTCCCTCCCTCCCTCCTTTCTTTCTTTCTTCCTTCCTTTCTTTCTTTCTTTTTCTTTTTTTCAGAATCTTGCTCTGTTGCTTGGGCAGGAGTAGAGCAGTGGCAGGATCTCAGTTCACAGCAACCTCTTCCTCACAGGTTCAAGCCTTTTTTCTACCTCGGCATGACAGTAGATGACGCCAATCAGAGCCAGTATTTAAACCAAGAAGTAGGCTGGGTATAGTGGCTCACCTCATGTAATTCCAGCACTTTTGGAGGCCGAGGTGGGCAGATCACTAGAGGTCAGGAGTTCAAGACCAGCCTGGCCAACATGGTGAAACCCCATCGCTACTAAAAATACAAAAATTAGCCAGGTATGGTGGCACACACCTGTAGTCCCAGCTATGCTACTAAGAAGGCTGAGGCAGGAGAATCACTTAAACCTGGGAGGTGGAGGTTGCAGTGAGTTGAGATCATACTGCTGCACTCCAGCCTGGGTGACAGAGCCAGACTCCATCTCAAAAATAAAATAAGAAGCAAAAATGATCAAGGATAGATTGCTGGAAAATTTTGACAAAAATTACATGAAGAGGAATAAGAAAGAATGATAAAGAAACCAGGAGAGTATGACATTACAGAAATCACATTATGAAATAGTTTAAAGTAGAAGAAAAATAGCCACTGTATCAAATGCCACCAAGATCATAAATGAGATAAGAACTTTAAAAACTCCCATTGGGTTTGGTAATTAAGAAACCAGTGATTCCTCAGAAAAATATTTCACTTTGAAGTCTGACTGAAGAGGATATGTAGAAAGTGAAAATAGATTCATAAGATGAGAAATGTTTATGATAAGTAAAGGAAAGTGAGAAAATAGAGGAGGATGTAGAATCATGTGAGTGGTTTTACTGTCAAAGCAGAAGTGACTTGGATTGCTCATCACCTGAAATGGAGGTGACTACACAGAGGGAGAAAGTGAAGTCAGATGAAGAGTTAGGGGCACAATGGGTGGAACAGGGCACAGAGGAACGAGCAGACCAGTAAGAAGAGTCAGCTGACATCAGAGTTCACATTCTTGAATTTAAAGCATCTTTCTTACCAAATGTTAAAATGGTAGAACATGGCAGGAAGGTAGTAGTATTGGTGTGTTGTGTGTGTGTGTGTGTGTGTGTGTGTGTGTGTGTGAACACATACCAGCTAATAATCAACCATAAACTAATCTACAGCATAAGCCTGAGAGGTTAGCTCACATGTAATATTATGCAATATATTATATTGTGAAGTGTTCAGTTTGCCCCACCAATGAAGACAGTAGTAATTATGAAGTTGGAAACTAGTTTATAACTCCAATGGGTGTTTCCTCTTTTTGAGATTTATATAGAATGACACCCACCAGTTTCTTTTATAATGATGGACTTTGCTCTTTTATGGAACAGGAGGTGTCATGCAAGTATTTGTGCATAAACAGCTGACAAATCTATAGATTTCTTTTTAGATACAGCAGAATTTATTCAGGGCACAAAATATCAGGTATAATGCAAAGTCATAGGTTGTTAAATTTAATTTCCTAAAACGCAGTAACTTTTTTAGTCTTACTTGTCACATCATAATATTTCAAGTCAAGAAATCTTGACAGTTAATATAACCAGGATGAAGCTGAGTTTTTAGGCCTCTAAACAAGTTTGTTTCCAGTAATCTGACTTTTAAGAGTGGCTTCAGAATAACAAAATCATCTTTATGGCTTTGCTATTAAGTAAATTGTCAAACAATGTTACTTGTTGTTATATGTAACTAGAAATATCCTAATTTGTATCTTATAACTACTAATACAAATTAGACTATCATGTGGTCTTGAGAAAGGAAGTTATACACAGTGTGTTTCAGCCCATTTCTGGCCCATCTATCCTTAGATTTTGACATAAGACAGAAATTAACTATGCTCTTTTTTAATCCACAGTGTTGCTTCTTGTCCCTGTTAGCAAGTCTAATGCTAATTATTTTAGGACTCCTTTTATGTCATAATATCAGAATGTTTTTGTTTTATTATATTATTACTATAGAATATATTAGACAACTTTTATAACAAAGTTTTAAACATTATTGTAAATAAAATGATTTATTAAAACCCAGTGAATTTCAACTAAGAGTATATAAGTGGAGATCAGTCAGAATTCCTAGAACATCTGAATTATATAAAAGAGTAGCGTTTCCTAAATGATGTTCCCTAGGATACTGGTCTTATACAATTTATAGAAGCCAAACCAAACCAAACAAAAACTTCTTCATTCTCTATTAGAGCTTGATAAAGAATTAAATAAATGTGTTAAAAGTTATGAAACATTATTGAAAAATAAAAACAAATTTGTAGGTCTCATACTTCCTCATTTTAAAACTAACTTAGAAAGCTACAGTAGTAAAAACAATATGGTACTGGCATGAAGAAAGGTATTTAGACAAGTGGATAGAATACAGAGCCCAGAAACAAATCGTCTCATAAAAGGTCAAATAATTTTTGAGAAAGGTGCCAAGACCATTCAGTGGGAGAAAGGACAGCCTTTTCAAGATATAATGCTGGGAAAAGTCAGTATCCACATGTAAACAATTAAGTTATACTTTACATCACACACAATATTAACTTAAAATGGATTAAAGACCTAAACATAAGGCCTAAAACTATAGCACTTAGGAGAAACCATAAGAGAAGAGATTTGTGACATTGAAGTTGGCAATGATTTCTTAGCAACAAAATTAAAAAATAGATAAATTAGGCTACATCAAAATGTGAAACTTCTGTACTTCAAGTGACACAATTAATGGAGTGAAAAGCCAACCTATGAAGTGAGAAAAAAATTTGCAACTCATGTATCTGTTGGGGGTTAATCTACAGAATATTAAAGAACTTCTACAACTCATCAATAACCAAAAACCTGATCAAAAAACAGGCAAAGAACTTGAATGGGCATTTCTCCAGAGATGACATACAAATGATCAACAAATATATGAAAAGATACTCAACATCATTAATTATTAGGGAAATGAACATTGAAACCACAATGGGATACCACCTCATACCTATTAGGATGACTACTGTCAAAAACAAGCAAACACACACACACAAGTAAGTGTGAGAAATTGGAACACTTGGGCACAGTTGGTGGAAATGGTGTAGCTGCTATGGGAAATCACATGGCAGATGTAATTCAGCAATTCTATTTCTGAGTATATATGCAAAAATGTTGAAAGCAGAAACCCCCAAAAATATTTGTACACTCATGTTCATAAAATTGTTGTTCCCCAGAGCTAAAAGGTTGATGCATATATACATACAAAATGTGCTATATACTCACAAAAGAATATTATTTGGCCTTTAGAAGGGAGGAAGTTCTGACACCTGCTACAACATGGATGAATCTTGAGGACATTATGCTAAGTGAAATAAGCCAGTTACAAAAGGACACATACTGCATGATCCTGCTTATGTGAAGTATCCAAAATAGTAACGTCCACACAGACAAAAGTAGATAGCAGTTATCAGAGGCTGGAGATTAGGGAAATTTGTGTGGTTATTGTTAAATGGGTACAGAATTTCAGTTTTGTAAGATGGAAAGAGTTCTTTGGCTGAAGGGTTATGATGGTAGCACAATGTGAATCTACTTAATCATGCTGAACTGTATACTTAAAATGGCAAAATGGTTCATTTTATGTTATGTATGTCACAATAGAAGGGAACATGTTAGAGTCCAGTTAAAGGATCTGTTAAATATAGTGGATTCCAGAATCAGATTTCCAGCACTAAAATCCAAAGTCTGTTAACTCCTAATTGAGTCATCTTAGACAAGTCACTTCAACTCTGCACTTCAGTTTTATTTTCTGTAAAAGAAGCATCACTTATAGAGTTGCTACAAGCATTACATCATCAGTTAGCATATGCAAAACATTTCAATAGTGCCTAGCTGTGTATAAGCTTGCTGCTACTAAGCATTTTTTGGTTCTTTTTTTTTTTCTCTTGACTCTCTTTTTTCCCATCACAATTATCTGCCTCCCTCTATGTTTGTCTGCTTCTGTGACTCTGATCACCAATGCTACTATAGTCTTTTATCTTTCTCTCTCTCATTTTTTGTTGTCTTCTGTGCTTTTTCCTCTACCCTCAACTCTTTACCAGCTGATTAGAGTATTTACTTTCTTTCGAGTGATGACATTTCTGCGAGGTCTCAGATACTTTTTCTTTATTGCCAAAATGTGTTTTCTTACCATTTATTTGAAGCCCAGGGGTCCTGGGTGACTGATTTCTGGACATTTCAAGTCTTATCTGTTAGATATTACAAAGAATGATTTAAAAAAAAAAAAACCCTTCATTACAGGGTCTTAATTGTAATCAACTCAATGTTCTCCCAGCTTTAGCCTAAATTTCCCTAAAAGCAAGGCCAGAGACAAAGGATTTCGGGCAATTTGTTTATTTAAAAAGAGATCCCAGAGACTAGAAATACAGATTGAGGAGTAAATTGGAGAAAAAGGGAAAGCACATACAAAAAAAATCATGTTTTGGCTACTGACACATATAATTTGATGCTTGTTTTTGAGGGATCATGTAAGAACTTCTAAGAAATGCATCTGAAAGAAAGAGAAGAAGCACTTATCTTTCAGCTTCCATCTCCCTTCAGTCAAGGATGACTTCATTGGCATTAATTTTACTACATTTCTAGGTTTTATCCATGTGACTCCAAGCTGATGTCTGTGAGTGTTTCATGCCGTTATATCAGTGATCTCTGAGACAGGGAGTCATATGTATGCAACACAAGGCTGAGGTAAAGTAGATCAGATTACACCTGTGAAAAACTAGTCAAAAGCTGTGCAGAGCTGGTTGCTGTAGCTTCAGTTGTTGTAAGAGATGATACTGAGAACAGTGCACCCCTTGCACCACTTGGATACACTGTGTTCTCTAGAAATTCAATCTGTCACAGATTCTTCCTAAAAGTGGGGGCCAGATTAAATCTCAAATATTTAATGTAAGAGAGTTAGTGGGGCAAGTTACAGTCACTGCTATTGAAGCTAGTTCTGAATCTGTAAACAATACCTATCATTTAACTCCTTCCTCAGATACTGTAGATGTTTTTTCTCACCTTTGGCTGGAACATTGGCTAGTCAAGTGACTTGTCCGATAGAGTGATCTAGATCTTCATCGTTGACAAGTCCAAGTACTTAGACTTGTGCTACAGTTATTGTGCTGCAGTTTCAACAACTACTTTCATTATTACCATGGATTACAGAAGCACCGGCAGACATTCTAGTCAAGCCTCTGGATTCAAGACATTTTATTTCTGAAACACATTGTTTAGTAGCAATCCTCACTATTCATAGTACTCAAGATTGGTAATCTCTGTAAACACCTGTATTTACTTGTCATCCATTGTAATAAGAAGCCCCAAATGATTCGATGGGGGTAATTACTTCAAATACCGTGGAACTCTTTCAGCATCTCAGTGTGGAAGCAGCACCTTCTGGGAACCAGGGCCTGTAATCCAGCTGTATTAGTCCATTTTCACGCTACCATAAAGAATTACCTGAGACTGGGTAATTTATACAGAAAAACTGTTTAATTGACTCAGTTCTGCATGGTTGGGAAGGCCTCAGGAAACTTACAGTCACAGCAAGGTGAAGGGGAAGGAAGGGCCTTCTTCACATAGCAGCAGGAAAGAAAGAGCATGAGGGGGGAGCAGCCAGACACTTTTAAAGCATCAGTTCTCATGAGAACTCACTATCATGAAAATAGCATGGAGGAAACCACCTCTGTGATCCAGTTGCCTCTCACTGGCACCTCCCTTGACATGTGGGGACTATAATTTGAGATGAGATTTGGGTGGGGACACAGAGACAAACCATGTTACCAGAAGAAGCTAAGATTCTGGGCAGGAAAGCACAAATTCTGCACGTTACTAGAAGTGATGGTGAGAGGTGTCAATTCAATATTCACTCATTTGTTTCTGGACTAATGAATTCTAATTTAGAAAATATAGCACCAGCCATAAGAAAGAAGGAGATCATATCCTTTACAGGGAAATAGATGGAGCTGGAGGCTATTATCCTAAGCAAACTAACACAGAAACAGAAAACCAAGAATTGCATATTCTCACTTATGAGTGGGAGCTAAATTATAAGAATGCATCAACACATAGAGGGGAACAATACACAGTGGGGCCTATTAGGTGGTGGAGGATAAGAGAAGTGAGAGGATCAGGAAAAATAACTCATGGGTACTAGGCTTAATACCTGGGTGATGCAATAATCTGTACAACAAATCCTCATGACACAAGTATACCTATGTAACAAAACTGCACATGTACCTCTGAACTTAAAAGTTGAAAAAATGTAGAAATAAATAAATGGTTTGATAGAACTGGAAAAATATAGCACCAAATATTATCACTAGTTCAGTGCATATAATACATCTGGGAAGATAATGTCCCAAACTTGACAGGTTTTTCTCTGAATGGGTTCATAGCTGAGCTTATAATATTCCTTTAATAAGCCATTTTATTAGGCTAACCACTTATCAATAATGAAGCATATAAAACTAGTGGATCCTGTGGTCATGTGTTCTTTAACATACTTTTGTTGTCATATGATGAGTCTCTGGATCAAAGGTAGTATTGTTTGGGATATCATGCCTATGGAGCAGGTATTCTGCTATCTTTTGAAAAATGGCGCTGGAAAAGGAACTGTTAGCAAAGGAGTGGTAGGTTTAATTGTGGTAAGACGAAATTGCTGTTCCTTCCGGAGTATAAAGGGTCTGATGTAATTCACCTGACATCAAGTGGGTAGCTGGTATTTTTCACAGATATAGCCATATTCAAGGCTGATCATTGGTCTTTGCTGATGGCAGGTCAGGCTTTCATCAGTGGCAGTAGGTAGATAAGCTTGGGTGAGAAGGGGCCCATGTTGTTGTGTTTACTTATATTCTTTAACCCTGGTTCCATAGTTACTCCATTATGAGCCCATGTTCCTTCACTGAAGGGGCTAAGGGCAGAAGCTAGCTGACATCCTTAAGTTAATGCATTCTGTCCACTTAGTTATTGAATACATCCTCTGTGGTAGATGCTGTGTTCTTGGCATTAACTTGAGACCTAAAGATTAATGTGCTTTGTGCCTGCTTATGTAGTTTATTCACATACTTCTTTCCCACTGTGTTGTCTCTGATTTTCTAATGATGCTTCTTCTGTGCTCCTAACCAATCAGTTAAGTCCAAGAACTTATGTATAACTGTATGCCACTTCCATTGCCATGTGGTTGAATAGATAACTGTTCTACCCTCAGCTCTTCCCGTCGGTAGAACATCCCCTCACCCCTTTACATTTATGCGTAGCACCAACATGTCATACTGACTCAGCTGTCAACCTGTTTTCTTTCTCCACCAGTTGGTGTTGGGAGAATCTCCCATCGGCTCATGATTGTGAGTTGAAGGAAAGATGATTAGTATCACCATAGTTGGTGCCATGGGAGTTTTAGCTGTGTCTTTATGTGATTTACTTACTCATTCTGGAATTCAAATGCAGTATTTCCATCAGATGATGAATTATTGCTCTATCACCCCTACCTTAGGACTCTATGGATTTGATAATACCAAGTGAATCATGAGAAGCTCTGGTTTTAGGGTTATTTGGTATCTCATAGTCAGGGGTTCAGACACTGGATTAGTAACAAGTCAGGATTAATTTTGTAAACACAGAATGGTGCCATGCAGCAGAAACATGACTTTGCTCCAGAATGCAGGTGCTGTGACTCTCCTCTTGTGACTTTCCAGAGACTCCACATAGTGTTCGTATTCACTTTAGCTACCTTTATCACCATTGGCTCTGCCAGGTAATAGGGCCTGAGTGGAAGGGCAATTTATATACAATCTGAATTTGTTATAGAGTCCTCTCTTCTTGTAGGTCCATTTAAAAATTTCACTTCAGAGTTACCTGACAAACATAATATTCCCAAATATTGAGTATGTTGCTTTCAAAATGTAAAGAGGCCTTAAAAGGCTTGTACTTTATTCTTGGCTTTTTGAAGTACAAGTTGCAACAGCTTTCATTTTACCTTTAAAGCGAATTCCCAGCATTGCCCAGATCTTTGGATCCTTGGAATGTTCACAAATGTGAGAGACTTATGAATTTCTGTGGAGTTTTCTGTAACATGACGTTCTCCAGAATGTCAAGTTGATTGAAGTTCCCATAGATTATATTTTAGCAGACAGCAATAGAGTTAATGTGGCTCTGAGGCAAGATAATGATTATGTATTGAATCCTTTCCCTGTGGCAAATGAATGGTTTTGACCATCCTTATTGAATGGAATTGAGAAGAATGTATTCATTCATTCAGTAGCTGCATACCAACTGCCAGAAATGACATCTATTCCAGTAAAAATGTTATATTTTTTACAGTAGCTGTTACTGAAGCTACCACTGGCTTAAATTTTGTTGTAGCCCATTTGATTTTTGTAACATTTTTTGTGAATTAGGATATTATGGAAAGCATTATCCTGCATCCTTTGGTAGTGATACTAGTCTCTTCAAATCCTCCCAGAATGCAGGATTACTTATAATGTATTATCTTGGTTAAGTGAGAACAATTTCAAGGGCTCCATATAACCCTTTTTACTATAGAGAAACTTATTCCACAAATGTGAGAACCAGTGTGGAGTAAGTAATTAAACCTAATTAAGAAAAGGTTTAATTGACTCAGTTCTGCATGGCTGGGAAGGCCTCAGGAAACTTACAGTCACAGCAAGGTGAAGGGGAAGGAAGGGCCTTCTTCACATAGCAGCAGGAGAGAAAGAGCATGAGGGGGGAGCAGCCAGACACTTTTAAAGCATCAGGTCTCATGAGAACTCACTATCATGAAAATAGCATGGGGGAAACCACCTCTGTGATACAGTTACCTCTCATTGGTACCTCCCTTGACATGCGGGGACTACAGTTTGAGATGAGATTTGGGTAGGGACACAGAGACAAACCATATTACCAGAAGAGGCTAAGACTCTGGGCAGGAAAGCACAAATTCTGCATGTTACTAGAAATGATGGTGAGAGGTGCCAATTCCATATTCACTCATTTGTTTCTGGACTAACGAATTCTAATTTAGAAAATATAGCACCAGCCCTAAGAAAGAAGGAGATCATGTCCTTTCCAGGGAAATAGATGGAGCTGGAGGCTATTATCCTAAGCAAACTAACACAGAAACAGAAAACCAAGTACTGCATATTCTCACTTAAGAGTGGGAGCTAAATTATGAGAACGCATCAACACATAGAGGGGAGTAATACACAGTGGGGCCTATTAGGTGGTGGAGGATAAGAGAAGTGAGAGGATCAGGAAAAATAACTCATGGGTACTAGGCTTAATACCTGGGTGATGCAATAATCTGTACAACAAATCCTCATGACACAAGTATACCTATGTAACAAAACTGCACATGTACCTCTGAACTTAAAAGTTGAAAAAATGTAGAAATAAATAAATGGTTTGATAGAACTGGAAAAATATAGTACAAAATATGATCACTAGTTCAGTGCATATAATACATTTGGGAAGATAATGTCCCAAACTTGACAGGTTTTTCTCTGAATGGGTTCATAGCTGAGCTTATAATATTCCTTTAATAAGCCATTTTATTAGGCTAACCACTTATCAATAATGAAGCATATAAAACTAGTGGATCCTGTGGTCATGTGCTCTTTAACATACTTTTGTTGTCATATGATGTCATAAAAATTCTACTATTTAATAGATATATCTGTTATAATACAGTAGTCAGCAGTCAGTAAAACAATGAGTATAGTTACATAGGCCCACTGAGCTCACTAAGAGAGCCCTCTATAAGGAGTTGGGGTAAAACTCCTTAGTAGGTTTGGCTAAATTGTCTTTATAGGATATTAGCCTCTGAATCATGGTATGTTCATATTAATAAATTCTTTCTTATCTAGTATTACATTTCAGTCCCAACACCTGTAAGTTCTACTTTGACACATCTTCCCCTGATTCTTGCCAAAGAGATTTAGACAGATTGTGGAATTCATGTGGTTAGTAAATTTTTCACTCTCTGAAGAGGGAATGTATTTTCCTGCTCATGCTGAGCTGTTGTCCTATCCTGGTCATTGTGTCGGTGGCAATAAGGAGATGCAGGAGCAGATTTGAGGAGGGCAATTACTACCTAATGGAGTTTTTGTCACTTTATCTAATGTGTTCATATAGGGTCTCTAGTCAATAGAAGGCTACTCTCTTCAAGTGGAAAAAAAAGGACCACGTTTGCAAGCATGAAATATTCATGGAATTTAGGGGCTCAGGATAAATAAAATTTAGGGGTTCAGGATAACATATTTGTATGTATGATCAAGATCAGCCTAAGATCTGAAAGCAAAAGCCTGCAATAAAGGTTACATGTGAATAATTTATTTAGCAATGTTATCTTGGCAAACAGAAGTGCAAGCTAAGGGTATGAAACAGAGAAGAAAGGAAAAACCCATACCAAAAGGAATTATTGAGTTGGCTGTAGCCATAGCCTGTTGTGCTTGATCTTGTGAAACTTACAAGTTTTATAGCTAAAATAGGAAAACTAGCTACTCAGAGAGTATGGAAACCCCTTTGGCTCGCATTTTCTATTTGTCAGGCATGGCATTTTGGGTTGCGCTGGACTTTGGCAATTCTAATGGACATCCCATACCGTGATGACAGAGAATTCCTGAGAAAGGAAGTAAATCAGTACTGGTCCAAGGTAAAGTGCTCTTTGGTTGTACCTGCTTGAATCTGGTCAAAATCTGTATGAAACTTGTGATCGCAACAGTGTCTAGAAAAAATGGCATGTCTGAGAGGATAGATCTGAAGTGTATAAGAAATGTCCAGTATAACGCAATGTCTAGTACAGCAGAATGCTCACAACTTTCAAGATAAGCATTCTGTTAGGTGCAGTCTTCCAAAAATGCTTCCACTGAGTCTCCAATAGGCTGTTTGACTATTTTACAAGGCCAGCTTCCTCCTGGTGATGATGTAAGTAGTAAAATGTTTGAAATACCCAGATGTCAGCTCACTGTCTGACTTATTCAGTGAATACCATCCCTAGATTCTGGTGCTGTTTTTATCACCTCTAATAATCCCTGCTAGACTGCTACATTTAATAAATCTTAAAATTTCCCTAGATATTCAGGCTGTTTTAGGAACTCAGCCTATATTAAGGAATTTGTTATAGGCAAATAGGGATATCCTTCCTGAGCAAAGGCAATTTTAGAGACTGACTATTCTCTGTTTCTGACTGTTCTTCCCATACCCCTAACCTATATCTTATCACAGAATTTTGCTTACCCATGGACTTTGCTTCCTTATAACTTCAGCTTGCCCTTAACTCTTGTGGTCCAGACTCTGTCATGATTTCTCTCTAAGCATCATCTACCTTGAGTCCCCCACTATTAACTGCCTCAGTCTCCCAATATCTCAGTGTTGTAAGTCTTCAAAGAGATTTTATTTTAGGCCACGTCTCACCTGTCTGGATACCCATGGACTGTTTGTATTTGGCTCTGGCAGTCACCATTTTTTCAAAACCTGGAGGTGAATGGGGAGAGAATATGTGGAATCAAATCTTTCTACTCATAGCTTCCTCCTCAGTAACTGCTATGGGTAAGGTGTCTTTCCTTGCAAGGAAAGGGACTTGCAAGGGACTGAATACAGCAGATACCACCACTGGTTTATCAGCATGTGAACTTTCCTACACCAACTGTTCTAATCAGAATGGAAGTCCCACTCTCTGCCTCAGGACAGGAAGGAATCATAGATATGCAGTTCTTATATTTGTGAACTGTTTTTTCCTCTCTGTTAATCTGAGTATTTGTATATCTGAAATATGACTATCAATAATGAATGAATAAGAATTAAATAACCTTCCTTTTCTCCTTTAATTCACAAATAACTATTTACTTCATTCTGTTAATCCAGTTAATTCCCCACAATTAAATTAATCACCTTCTTTATATAGCCAGATTTATTATGTGAAATATTGTCAAATGATATATTTTATTATGCTTTAAATTTTACAAAGCACTTATGTATCCAGTATTACATTCAGTATTCATAACTGTCTGGAGAATTAAGCAATAGAGATTGAACTGAACTCCTAATATTGGTGAAGAAATGGCTGAATATCTTGCTCATGTTACTATATTCCTGAAAATTAGCAATGTGTAAATGGAAACCTTCTTCAGATCTGCAGCCAAATACACCTTCTCCTATACCATACCACACCATATTTGGTTACCTATGTACATATAGATGACCCCAGTGAGGTTCTGCTTTGCATAATCTCCCTTTATATTTTCATAAGACCCCGGGAAAACCCAGGCACACACCTTCTGTGATAACCAACTTGTCTCGATGTGTAACAGTCGGATTAGATGTTTCTAATATCTCCTTTATTTCTTCTGTTCAGATTCTTATGCACCATAGCACCCTGGGACAGCTTCTTTCACTTTTATCGTACTGTAAGCCATTCTTCTTTCTCCCACTTTGACTAAAATGTCAGTTCTCCAGTGTGAGATGTGCTGTTCCAGATTTGAATTTGTGTTCCTAGTGCCAAGTACAGTGCACCACACATAGTAGGCATTCAATACATTCATCAGGTGGATAAAACAACAATTGGAAATCAAATTTTAGTTCATAATTCTGAAGACATCACATCTTATTATTCATCGTTATATTGGATTAGAGGCCTTGAACAATTGAAAATCAAATTTTAGATTTCAGTGTAGGGCATTAGTATTATTAGAGCCAACCCAAGGCAAAATGATGAAGTAGGCCAAGTGAGTCTTCAGAGATTTGACATCAATCTTCTTTCCAAAGATGTTTGGTGTTCAGATGTAATTCATTCACCTATATTTTTAGAAGTGATAGAAACAGAAAGATAGACATTGAAAATGCCAGAACTAGGTAGTGAGGATTTAATGAAATAGAGTTAGCAAACTAGATTTGATGACATATAAGATACTCCTCTGTGAGCAAATAAATGTCTTCAAAAGGCAGGTATGGCTTGATTTTAGTTAAGGTGATTTAAGTACAACAATGTGAGAATAAAATATTTCGTGTAACGTAACAAGAATTGTGTTTTTCGTTCTATAGTTGTCACTTGCTTGTTTAATTCATTGTGAGTTGTTCTAATATCAGTGACGTATCTTGAAAATATCAAAGTTAAATGGGACACTTAGGATTTGCTATGATGAAACATTTTTAAAAAATGTACCTCTTGGTGTAAAATTGACATTGTGTTTCTATTTTGAAGGCAGAATATAATTTATACAATAATATTGAAACACATATTTTGTGTTAGTATAATACAAATATGAAATAGATATTTATTAGTGTAAATCTAATGCTGCACATCAACTTTTGTTCTTTTAATTCATTAATAATGTAAAAATTACATGGATATTTGAGTCTCCACAGTAAAAGGATGATTAAATATGTTGACGTGTATATAAACTCCTAATTTTGTGACATCAGAGATACTGAAATAATTTTACTGCTATGAGGTTAGAATGACCACATTTCTCATAAGTTGAAGTTCCATACTTGAGTTATGCTTGTTTTCATTTTTTAAAAGGCAATTCGTTTTTAATAACTGTACCCCATATTTTGTTTATGCCACATATGTTCAATCTAATAATTTATTTTGTTCACTTTGTCAATTTTCTTAAGACTCCTTCTGTTTTTTCCCTTCTCAAGCATGAAAGTTACCATGGAAATGGTGCCATTGGCATCATGGGTGTGGCATTTACAGAAGTATATGTAGCTGCACTTTCTGAGGTTTTAAGATTCAGACCATGTCATGGAGTGAGAAAAATCAAGGTTGACATGCATTTCACCTTCAATATATGTTTTAGCACATTAGTTACAGAAACCCACGTTGAAGTAACATTTTGATTGAAAATTAAATGACAGAAGAATGAAAGTAAAACCTTAAAGCTTCCTAGTAATGCTGATTTGTTCATTTTATATTTTACTTCTATATTGTTAACCACTTAATAATCTAAATATTAGTATTGTATATGTCAAAAGTATCTGTGACATAGTTATTTGTCTATATGCCTCCATTTGCAAAATTAAAAGAAAATTCAGCACCTGTGTTTCTTTGATATAAGTATTAGAATATATATATAGTTACAGATCATGTAGCTAGAGGATATCATACCATTTACTTATATTTCTAATAGACTCCTTGATATAGAGAGTATTCCATATAATGGAAAAAGCTCTTCATTTTAGTATATTATATGTGGTCTACTGATGTGCTTTCTATCACTATGGTTTCATCTTTTTAAGAATTTCATATAAATGGAATCATGGTATATATTCTATTTTATCTGACACCTTTACTCAAAAGTTATTTTAAAATTTGTATATACTTAGATTATTCCCTTCAGTTGCTTCACCATTTTATGGCAAAGGGATCCCGAATATATCACCTCAAAATATACTACTTTGGGATAAAGGTTGCTTTGAGCTGAAGGTAATTGACAATTAACAGATGGAGTAAAATTTCTCAGCATTCCCTTGATATCCGCCTAAGAGCAGGACACAAATTTACCTTTGTAAAGATAGCATAAACTTTCTTCCCTTCTCCTAGATGTACCAAGATGAGGAGAACAAACCTTATCACTGGAGACAGAAAGCCAGTGGCACCAACATGAGTGGAGTAAATGAACTCAATAAAATAACATTTATCTTTCATTAAATCCTCCTGTATATTTCCTAGTTATTTCCCCGTAATTTATCAGCTCTAGATGCCCTAATTCCCTTTCTTTTGTCCCTTCTCTACAATGCATTGCCCTTTGTTAAAATGGTACATAAGCCTCTAAGTTTAGCAGCTTCTTTGAGTTTTTCACACAGTAGGCATTCACATTGGTGAAGCCACTGTACTTGTAATATTAAAAAATTATAATGACAAGGCAGGATGTAAACCCAGCACTTTGGGAGGCTGAAGAGGGAGGATCACTTGAGCCCAGAAATTTGAGAAAGCCTGGGCAACATAGTGAGACCCTGTCATTTTACCTACAAAAAAAGAAAAATTAACTGAGCAAGGTCATGCATGCCTATAGTCTCAGCCACTTGGGAGGTTGAGGCAGGAAGATCACTTTAGCCTGGGAGGTCAAGGCTGCAGTGATCTGTGATTGCATCACTGCACTCCAGCCTGGGTGACAGAGCTATATATGTATGTATATATATATATGTAAATAAATTTGTATGCTTTTTCTTCTGTTAATTTGTCTTTTGTCAGTTTAACTCACAGGTCTCAGTTACTAAACCCAGAAGGATAAAATGTTTCTTTTTTTTTTTTTTCCTGTTTATACCAAAATCTGTGAGTAAATATTCAGTTGTTGGATGTTTGGGTTGCTTCCAGGTTTTGGCTATTATGAATAAAGCTTTTATTAACATTCATGTAGAAATCTCTGCCTGGACTTAAGTTTCCACCTTTTTTGGGAGGGATAAGTAATTAGAAGTGACATTGCTGGAATGTATGGTAAATGTGCTACTAATTTTATAAATACCTTCCATGAATGTTATAGCATTCTACATTTCTACCACCAACATATATGAGGGTTTTAGTTGCTCATATTCTCACCAACACTAATTTTAGTTTTTAAATGTTAGCCATTCTAACGGGTGTGTAATAGAATCACAATTTAGTTTTAATTTTTATTTCTGTGCCAGCTATTAATGTTCAGAGTCTTTTTGAGTGTTTATTGACAATTCATATATTTTTTTTTGGTAAAATATATTTAATTTTTGCCCATTTTATTAGATCATTTTTTTTTATAATTCAATGTTAAAAGAGCTTTTAATGTAACAAATTTGCAGCTTGATAGGAAGAGTAAGTTCTAGTTTCTATGCCATTATAGGAGAACTATAGTTAACAATAATGTATTATATATTTTCAAATATATAGAAGAAATGTTTTTGAATTCCCAACATGAAGAAAGGATACATGCTGGAGGTGATGGATACCATAATTACCCTAATTTGATCATTACACATTGTATACATGAACAGAAATATAAGACTGTACCCCATAAAATATGTACAATTAACATGTAACAAAAATAATAAAAAAAGAGTTCTCAATCTAATCTGGATACAAGTGCTTTGTCATATGTATATGTTTTATGCACTTTTTTTCTGCTAGCCTGTGGCATGCATTTTAATTTCCTTTATGATTATGTTGTTTGAAGAGTACACATCTTAATTTGGGTAAATTGCAATTTATCTTTCTTTTCTTTTAAGGTACATTTTTAATATCCTATTTGAGAAAATTTTACCTAGTTTGATGTTGCAAAGATTTTTATTATGTTTCTTTTTATAATTTTTAACATTTCAGCTCTTATTTTATGTATATTTTGAAATAATATTTGCATACGGTGTGAGGTAAGGATTTGAAAATATTTTTTTCTATATGAATATCTAATTGTTCCAGAAACAATTTTAGAAAAGACTATTATTTTCCCACTGACTTAGCTAAGCCCTTTGTCAAAAACCAATTGCAAATATATGTGTGGCTTTATTTCTGGACTCCATTCTGTTCTGTTAATCTATATGTCTATCCTTATGCCACCATGTCCTGATTATACAGGTTTATAAGATCTTGAAATCGGGTAGTATGAGTCCTACAACTTTGATCTTTTACAAAATTGTTTTGTGCATTCTATGTTTTCACATTCCCTTATAAATTTTAAAATCAGCTTGCCAATTTGAACCAAAAATAAAAGCCTTCTGGAATTTTATTTTAATCTTTTATTTTGAGATAGATTTAGACTTACAGAAACACTGCAGAAATACTTAGAATTTTCCTGTACCTTCATCCAGATTCCCATTATGTTAGCATCTTACATAACCATAGAACAATGATCAAAACTAAGGAACTCTTGACAAAGTGTTATTAGCTAAGCCAAAGAAGTTATTTGAATTTCACCATTATTGTGCTTTTTCCATTATTTTTTCCATTATTGTGCTTTTTCCATTCCAGGGTGCAATCCTGGATACCATGCTACATTTTGCTGTTATATCTCTTTAGTTTTTAAAATCTGTGACAGTTCTCTATCTTTCCTTGTTTGTCATAGTCCTGATGCCTTTGGAGTGTACTGATCAATTATTTTTTAAATGTCCCTCCATTTTGGTTTGTCTGATGTTTTCTTATAATTAGATTGAGTTCATGAACTGTTGAAAAGAATATTACAAAGTGATATGCTCTTATCAATGCATGTCAGGTTATGCTTAATGTCAGTATGTATATTGAAATTCTGATGTGATGTTGGCTTTAGGCACTTAGTTAAGGTACTGTCTTCCAAGATTATCCACTGTAAAATTACTATTTTCCTATTTGTAAGTACTATTTTTTGCATATTATTTGTATATTTTGGAGACTGTGCAAACATTCTACTTCTGTTTACACTTTTGCTCCCTAACTCTTGCAAAAATTAGGTGAATCTTGCTTATGCCTATTTCCTACATCATTTATTACTATAGTGCACTAATGGTGATTTTCTATTTAAATTGTTTTTCTATATTAATTAATTGGAATACTCCTATAAGAAAAACTGTTCCTTCTGTTACATTTACATGTTATTTATTTAAATCATTATGATTTAATAACATATTCAGTTATTTATTTTGCTTTGCTCAAGTTGTTGGAATGTTGGCTATGATAAATTCCTTCAAGTTGGGCACTGTATAGTTCAACACTTTGACATGCCTCATCATTATTTTTAGCACTTGTTTTCTTGTGGTACTTTCAGCTATTTCAGACTTATTTTATAATTTGCCTTCTCAAACTCTTGAATCAACCAATTATGTCTGGTCAATTTTGTCAAGAATTTTATTAGGAACCAAGATCTAGGTGGTGTGCATATTCATTAGTTTTGGTATGTCATTGATTCTAGTCCCTCAATGAATAGAGTTAGAAAATATATATCTACCTAATAAACTATGGATACACACTTTATGATTATTTCCTTATATATCTGTGCAGATTCTTTTAAAATATGAGTTGAAATTGATAACGTTTATCACCAGAATTTACACATGAAAAATTTTAAGATAGCATTGTGACTGCGTAATGAATTGAGAATATGGAAGCTGGAAAGACATGTGCAAAATTAGATCACACAAATTGGCTTAAACATACCATAGGATTTATCCTGTTGACCAAAGAATGGTCTCATTGATGGTTAATTTTAAGTGTCAACTTGACTGGATTAAAGGTTATCCAAATAGATGGTAGCGTATTATTTCTGGGTATGTCTGTGAGGGTGTTTTAGGAAGAGATTGGTATTTAAATCAGCGGATGGAATAAGGGAGATCCACCCTCACCTAGTGGGGGCATGCACCATCAAATTAGTTTAGGGCCAAGATAGAATAAGAAGGCAAAGAAAAAGCAAATTCATTCTCTCTTCTAGAGCTGGGCCTCCCATCTTCTCTTGCACTTGGGTATCAAAAATCCAGGTTCTCTGGCCTTTGGACTCTGGGACTTGCAGCATCAGCTCTTGGGGTTCTTAGGCCTTCAGTCTCAAACTGAGAGTTATGCCATTGGCTCCCTTGGTTCTTAGATCTCCAGACTTGGACTGAGTTATGCCACTGGTTTCCCTGGTTCTACAGCTTACAGACAGCATATTGTAGGACCTCTTAGCTTCGATAATCACATAAGTCAATTCCCATAATGTATTTTCTGTCATGTATCTCTCTATATATGTATATATATCTTATTGGTTCTCTTTCTCTATAGAATCCTGATTAATACAGTCCCTTTTGGTAAAATTCAATGCATCTTTAAAAGCAATGTACATTTTGCTATGTTTTTGGTAGAGTTTTCTATAAGTCACATTAGTTATTAGTATTCATTTTTATCCTTACTGATTTATTATCTTTTTGTTTGATCACTCACAGAAACAGTACTGTTGAGCTTTCCAACTGTAATTGTACATTTATTTTCATATTTCTTTTGGTACCACTAGGATTTGCTTTATATATCTGAAATTCTGTTATTGACTATCTATACATTTGGGAGTATTATATATTCATGATGAATGGATCCCTTTTCCTTTATAAAATATCCTTCTATAACTCTAGTGATGTTCTTTGTTCCAAAGTCTACTTCATCTGATATTAATATAATCACTTTTTAAATTTTTAAAATTATTATTTATATGATACAACTTAATCCTTTTTTTGACTTTAACCTATTGCCATATATATAAAGTATATATATATATATATATATAAATTATATATATATAAATTATATATATATAAATTATATATATATAAATTATATATATATAAATTATATATATATAAATTATATATATATATATATATATAGAGTAAATGTCTTGTATACAGCATATATTTGGATTTTGCTTTACATAAAACACTCTAACAATCTTTTTCTTTCAATTGGAATGCTGGAATTGTTTGTACTTAATGTAATTATCAGTATTCTTAGCTTTCTGTCTATTGTATTGCATTTATTTTTTTTCTCCAATATCTGTTCTTCATTTTTTTGTTTGCATGCTTTCCTTTGGATTAAATACATAATGTAAGGCTAATTTTTTATCTCTATTATTAACTTATTTAGCTATGTTAGTAGCTTACTGAAGTCTTCCTAAAATATGTATTTATCTTTACTTTTTTTTGTTCTCTGTATTTTATTAAGATAAAGAATAAATTTACATATTAATTAACTAAATTTTAAAATGCACATGTTTATTGTGTATAACATGATATTTTGAAATATGTACACATCATAAAAGGTTAAATTGAGGTAAACAACATATGCATTCTATATTCACAGTCTAATTTCAAGTAATGTTCCCCCATAACTATAATATACAAAACATACAATATAATTCTACTTTTTCCACTTTATTCTTTATGTGTCTATCATACATCTGAGTTCTGCATGCCAACAATTCATTGTTGCTTTTCTTTAAAAAAGTCTATCTTTTGGCCGGGCACGGTGGCTCATGCCTATAGTCCCAGCACTGGGAGGCCAAGGCAGGCGGATCACGAGGTCAGGAGGTCAAGACCATCCTGGTCAACATGGTGAAACCCCGTCTCTACTAAAATACAAATATTAGCTGGGCATGGTGGCGCGCGCCTGTAGTCCCAGCTACTCTGAGAGGCTGAGGCAGGAGAATTGCCTGAACCCAGGAGGCGGAGATTGTGGTGAGCCGAGATCGCACCATTGCACTCCAGCCTGGGTAACAAGAGCGAAACTCTGTCTCGAAAAATAAAAATAAAAAATAAAAAATAAAATAAAAAAATCTACCTTTTAAAGAAATTTTTTATGTATGAGAATTTTTAAAAGTTTATTCACATATTTACTATTTTATTATTCTTAATTCCTTGTGTTGAACCAAGCTTCCATCTAGTATTATTTGCCTTCTTCCCTAAAACATTCATTTAGGAGTCCCTTCCTTTCTTTTTTTGCAGTGTAGATTGACTGATGACATTTTTTTTTTTTCTTTTCAGCTTTTGTCTGCCTGAAAGTCTTTGCGTTCATTTTTGAGGGATATTTTTACTAAATAAAGAATTCCAGGTTCACAGCTTTCTTTTTCTTTTTTCTTTGGCACTTAAAAAATATCTTTCCATTGTTTTCTGAATTGAATTCTTTTGTAAGAAGTCTGAGTTATCTTTATCTTATTCCGCCTGTTTTGTGTCTTTTTTTTCTCTGCCTACATTTTTAGTGATATCAGAAGGAAACTTTTTGTTTTTACATTCAGTAATACATAATTACTCAGACCAGTAGTTAGAAGAAACTTCATTAAAAAATAAGAATAAATTATAATTTAAAAATTAATTTTGTAAATGACACCTAAAGAAAGATAAGTATTGTTAATATAATCTTCAAATCTTATTTGAGCTGTAACAATATTCCCTGCCGAATTTTAAAAATTTCTCTTATCACTTGGTGTAGTTATCTTTGTGTTTATTCCGCTTGTGACTTGTTTAGCTTCTTAGATTTATTCGTGTATAGCCTTGAAATTTGAAAAGTTTTTAGCTATATGTTTTAAAATAGTTTTTCCTCCTTCTTTCTCCCTCTGGGTCCTCCCATGTCGTCTGTCTGAGTCCTCCCATGCCATCTGTCTGAGTCCTCCCATGCCATCTGTCTGAGACTACAGTTATATTCGTATTAGACTGCTTGATATTGTCCCATTGTGGCTCTGTTTATTTCTTTAAGTCTTTATTTCTATATATTTTAGTTTCGATAGATTCTAGTGCTGTCATCATGTCCACTAACAGTATCTAATCTGCTGTTCATACTAAGTAGTAACTTTTTTATTTTAAAATTTTATATATCTTAAACAGTTTGATTCCTTTTTCTATCCATAATTTCTCTCCTGATTCCTTAATTATTTGAGTATATAAAGCATATTTACAACAGTGTTCTTAAAGTCTTTGTCTGCTATTTCATCTTCTTTATTATTTCTTGGCCCTTTTCTGTTGACGATTTCTTCTTAAGAGTTGCATTTTCTATTTCTTGGCATGTTCAACACCTTAATAATCATAGTATCTAGCATCCAAACAAACATTATTATTTGAGTGGATTTAGTTATATTTCTTTAAAGCATGTTGCATTTTGTTTGATAGCTTGTTATGTTACTTATAGATCAGCTTGTTTTTTATCAAGGCTTATTTTTAAGCTTGAGTAGGGTAGCTCTAGAGCGGAATTTACTCTAAAGATAGCTTCGCCCTACTACTAAAGCGTGACCCTAATGAAATCTTTACTAAATGCCTCGCATAGTCAATTAAGACTCTATTCTGACTCATATTTGCTTGAACATCTCCCCATTGTATGTGAGCTTTGGGAATGGTCAGTTTTTAGTTCCCCAGTTATTCTTTGCCAGGTCTCATAAAATTTAGTCCCACAAATAGTTGGATTAATATTCTTCAAACACTTAAAGCTACCTCATGAAGATTTTTGTAGCTCCATTTTTACACAGCTCTTTCCTCTCCCAACCTTTGTCCCCCAACCTCCTGTTACTTTGGACAGTAATTGAGTGTTACCAAAAAATAGGGAAATAGATCTCCAACAATATATTCTAAGAGTCAGTGTTGATACAGAGTTACCTTAGGACACAGCCATGGGAAACTGCAGCTAGTATCTAACACTGGCATCAGTACAAGTGGGAGCCTCATGCCAGGGATAGAACTAGCTTCAGAGAATGTCCACTTGATGTAACATGTAACATGACGATCATGGACACCTTCATGTGGCTTTATGTGTAGCAAAGGACCCTGGAGTTAACAGAAGCCAAGAAGATCTCATCCCCTACAACCCTGAGAAATAAGGGACAGAGAGACTGAAAACCTCTTAAAAATAAATGAGGTAAAAATCAGAAAATTGGATAAATATGCACACACACACACACACACACATATTTAAAGAGGTACTTTTCTATAAGGCCATCTATGTCAACCCCTGGGTGTCATATGTAGACACTCATATATGAAATGTTTATTGAAATATTTGATTGTTTAATTGTCATAAGAGCAGCACATTCTTACATATTGTCACATGGAAAGGTTTTGGTAGGGCCTAGTTTTTAATTCAAGTGTATATAAATTTGTTGTGGAGACTTATCTATCTAATATTTTCTCCCTATCTACAATGACAGAATTATTACTAGGATGTGATTTCTTCAATATAGTACTTTTCTCAACCCTCTTACAATCAGGTATAAGTTTGTGATTAATCTCCCTTCAATGGAATGCAAGTTAAAGTAATCTATATCATTTCAAGACTTAGGCTCTAAACCCTCCCACACATGCTACTTCATGAGCTAGAATGGTGTAAACATGGAAGCCACATGTGAAAAAAGAAAAGAAAAAAAGAGTCCCAATTAATGTGGGTCTCTGAATGTTTAGGGTAGAGTTGCAGTTCATACAATACTTACTATCTGTAAAATCCTGTATAGCAGTTTGTGGATCCCATGCAAATATGTAAGATTCTGTGACCTCAGAGAGCTAACATACCAGAGATGTTTGTTTTATAGGAAATATCATTCTATAATGTATTACTCTATCCTCTGTATTCTCAAAGCACTTCATACATAGCTCTGTTATAAAACTTATTGCCTAGTATTGAATTTATTGACAAATATTTTTTTCTATGCTAAAACATAAGGTACCTCAGAACTGGGACGTTTTCTTTACTCATCATTCACTTACTGTTTCAAAAACTTTCTTGACTTCTTGCTATGTATGGAAACCTCACTAGTCACTGGTAATACAGTGAACAAAACAAATGTAGTGTCTTCTCTCCTGGTGCTTAAAATTGAAGAATAAAGACAGACGACAAAAAGAGAAATTAGTGTTTCAGTAAATCATAAGGAGGTACAAGATTTTAAGGAAATGTATCAGGAGTACCTAATTCAGTATATGGCATATTGATGCAAGGCTGCATGGAGTTAAGTGATACCTGAATTTTGAAGAGTCAAATTGAATTAGTTTAGCAAAGGGATGCAGAAGGGTTAAGAGTGTTTCAGGCAAAGCCATGGATGTGTGATTTTTTTTAAAAAAGGCCAGGCTTCCCTTTGTATTCTGGCAAAGAATAAGAAGAAATTGAAGTTGCCAGACTATGGTGATTTTGGTGTGGTTAGAAAGATCATCAGGCTTAAGAGAGAATCAGGAAGAAGACACAACTGCAATTGAGAATATATTCAAGAATGATCCTTGGCTTGGAAAACTGGGTGTGCTTGGGACCACTCACTGAATTAGGGTACATGAAAGGAGGAGGAGGTTTGGGTGACCAGTGCAAATGATTATCACATGAGAAGTTTGAGTTGCTTGTGAGACACTGAAGTTGAGATGCTCAGTACGCAGTTGCACATGAAGAGCTGGCCCTTGAAAAAATGGTCTGAATTCGAGTTATTTATTTGTCATCATTAGTTTGAGGATTGCAATTGAGGCTGCTGTATATGTGGGTAATATCATTCATGAAGATGCCATACGGTACAAATGGAGGAAAGCCATGGTTAGAATCCTGAGGTACATTAACATTCAAGAAATGGAAAAAGAAAAGTCCACAAAAGCATTTCCAAGAGAGAAAACATATTTTACCATAGGTTGAAGGAAGGAGATGCTTTAGTTGCTGGAAGATAAATAGTTCTGGGGGCCCCTAGTGGTGGGAGTATGGACCAGGGCTGGAGGTCACATAGGTGGATTCCAGGCAGAAAGTAGACGTTAATTGGACTAGAAGTATGCGCCTGTTTCAATAATTGAATGTCTGCACCAAGAGCCTATTGACTGAACATCACTTCTGGATATAGAGAGTATATAGTTTGAGGATTATTAAGCGGAAGGATCTATTAAGTGAGAAGTCATAAACTTAGTATGCAGAAGGGAAGAAGAACGGTGCTTTGAGTCAGGTGGGGAAATGTTTGCAATAGCCACTGTGGAGGTTGGGAGAGAGAGAGAAAAGAAATCGATTAGGATTTTCAGGCAGTGATTTAGTTTCACTGAATGTGTTGATTGTTAATTACTGCTGCCTATACACTCCCAAGTGCTCAATATGTTCTTTGTAGCAACACTTTTTTCACATATTACTTATGTGAGAAATGTATGTACAATGTCTTTTTTCCTTAATCGGCTTTATGCTCCATGTGCGTAGACACCAGAGTGAGAACAGCAGAGACGTTAAGCCTCAAGAGTCATCTTTCCTGGGTTTAGGTCCCTTTTTGGGTTTCACCAGCTCAGAGACTTGGATAGGTCACATATTTTTCCACTTAACTTTCTGCGTCTTGAAAAGGTAAATAATACAATTACTTCTTATATGGATTTGTGATGAGAATTAAGAAAATGTTTGCTTATAAAATACCTGGCCACATAGTATTAACTGTTATTGTTCACTGCCCTATCTCTAATACCTGGAACATAATAGGCTCTGTAATGTACATTTGTGGAATAAATGTATGGGTGACTGAATAAATTAATGCTGGCAACAAATAGCAAAAATTGAGTGATTTTGTTTTCTTTACTGAATTAACAACCTAGGTGTGGGTGCAAAGAGTGGGAATGATTAAATTCTTCTAGATTTAAAGTTTATTTCAAATGGGCTCACATTGTGCAAGGCAACTTAAGATACTGATAAGAGAGGGGCTGAAATGATGAATTGTAAACTGCAAAAGGGCCTGAGGAACCCCTGAAGCCTGGAAGGGTCCTAGCATGGGGCCAACCTCCATGTGAATACCCAGTCAATGTCTATGATATATAGGGATGTAAACTGTGGCAGAGAAAGTGATATAATTTGTGAAGGAAAAAAAATCACGTGTTAGACATGTATTTACAATCCTACCCCTTTCCTTCAAAGCCCCTTTCATGAATGCAGATAGATCTCTGGTTTTCCTTGTTGCTTGTTTGTTGTGGTAGTGGTGTTAGTGTTTGTTTTTCTGAGCTGAATGATGGATATGAGGACACAGGGCTGGAGAAGTTTTTGGAGAGTTACATGATTCTATTAAGAATGAGACCCCTCAGGAAGATCTCTGGAAATGAGGAGGATGGAGCCCATGAGGCAGGAGGGTGGGGCTGGCAGAAGGGTGATAGAAGAAATAAAAGTGGCCCACAGCTCAAGGGGGCCTTAAGGACCTGGGAACAGGCAGGTCTCATGGGAATTTTTACATTGCATGTGTTTTGTTATAAAGTTTTGCTGAGAGATGTGAGATATAGATTTCTACTTTAATTCCTTATCAAACATCAGTCAACTCTTAATATCCTCTAAGGCTTCATGGCACTGCAGTTACTTTGAGTGGGATGTGTAAAGGTGGAGTCCTTCTTCAGGGTGAGCGTGGGACAGCATTCAGCACATCGTGTGGCATCTGAGTATTTGCAGGGTATCCACAAATCTTAACATAGATAATATCTTAATAGAGAAGATTAAGACATCTTTGATGGCATTATATATAGTCTATTTTTCCACACTTATGGACATACCATAATTTAACTTTGTGTGCTCTCCATATAGTTTTCTATAAGAGGATCAAAATATCTTAAATATTTTCCCCATTATTTAGATATTATGCCAAATTTAGAAATGCCTTGTCTATGAATGTTTTCTTAGTATTTTGTTATATTAGGTGAACTTTAACAACTTTTCAGAATCAGTGTGTTAAGATTTAATTTTTTGTTCTCTTTGAGTTGGGTGAATGTGGCAGATGTCCCTTGTGATGCACATAGGGATGGGGGAGGAGAAGGGTGGCTGTTCCATTACATGGCTATGTCAGGGTGAGGGCTCAGCAGAGCTCATGGAGAAAGGGTGACTTGCGGGTACTCCCTGTGGGAGCAGCAGCTGCATGAACACACAGAACTACGGCCTCTAGCAGCACTTCCCCCTTCTCAAAATTCCACCTCCTTCTTGCTAACCATTATTTTTTCCAGAAGCTTCTTGTAAAAATTCAAAGAACAATTCCTTCTGCCAAACCTCCTACAAAGACTCATGCCTAAATTGTCAGTTAACACTTTTGTAGGGATTTCCTGACAATCAGTTAAAAGGAAAAGTTCCAAGAAAGCTAGGTGCTGGGGAGTGAAACTAACTCTTAGGGAAAAGATGGCTTGCTAATTTTGCCAGAAGCTGGCCTCAGCTGTTAAACTCAGCTGGCCATTAGGTACCAACCCATGGACAACTATATAGCATGTGTTCGAGGTTCACTCTTGAGCTTCTCATACATGTTCATTGTTAATCTCCTTCACTTTCTCAGATCTTCACTTAAATCACCTTAATATAAGGGAGTGTGTGTGTGTGTGTGTGTGTGTGTTTGTGTTAGCCTTTTCTTATTTTGATATCATCCTTTCTGAAAAGATCATTCAGGTAATTTTTGATGCACCATAACTTTTTCTTTTTCTTTTCTTTTCTTTTTTTTTTTAAACAGGTTTATTGAGATATAATTTACATAATTCACCCATTGAAGTATACAATTAAATGATTTTTGGTATATTAACAGATATGTGCAATTATTACCCCAGTCAAGTTTAGAACATTTCAGTCACCAAAAAGAGAAACCCCATACCCTTTAGCAATTACATCCATGTGCCCAATCTCCCAATCTCTAAGCAACTTTCTGTATCTACAGATTTGCCTACAGACATTATGAAATATCTACAGAAATTTCATAAATGGAATCATATTACATGTGGTCTTTTGTTACTGACTTCTTTCACTTAGCATGTTTCTAAGATTCTTCCATATTACAGTATCAATATTTAATATTTTTATGGATGAGTATTATTACAGTTATGGCTATATTACATTTTGCTTTCCATTCGTTCATTGATGGATATTTGAGTATCTTCACTTTCTGGTTATTGTGAATAGCACTGATCTGATATTCGTATATGAGGTTTTTTTAAAAATCCTGTTTTTAATTCTTTTGGATATATACTTAGGAGTGAAATTGCTGGGTCACATGGTAATTCTATGTTTTAATATTTGAAGAACCACCAAAATTGTTTTCCACAGTAGCTACAACATTTTACATTCCCACTGGCAATGTTCAAGAGTTCCAGTTTCTTCACTCCTTCATGATCTCATTTCCTGTTGTTTTTTTTTTTTTAACGCAATTATTTAGCCACCCTAGTGGGTGTAAAGTGTTATCTCATTATCGTGGTTTTGATTTGATTTTTCTAATGACAAATTATATTGAGCATTTTTGTGTGTGTGTATGTGTGTTGGCCATTTGTGCTTTTTTCTTTTGAAATCTCTATTCAAGTCCTGTGTCCATTTCAAAATTGGTTTTGTATTTTTATTTTTGGGTTGTAAGAGTTATTTATATATTCCGGATAATAGACTCTTATTGGATATATAGTTTCCATATATGTTCTTGAATTATGTAGATTGTCTTTATCACTGTCTTGATAACATTCCTTTATGCACAAAAATTTTTAATTTTCATGAAGCTCAATTTGTCTATATTTTCTTTTGCTACCTGTGCTTTTGGTGTCAGATAGAAGAAACTATGGCCAAATATGAGGTTATGAAGATTTATCTCCATGTTTTCCTCTAAAGTTTTTGTAGTTTTAGGTCTTACATTTAATTATTTGATCCATTTTGAGATAGCTTTTGAAATAGTATAAAGCAAGAGTAAAACTTCATTACCTTGCATGTGGTATTCAGTTATCCCATCACTTTTGGTTGAAAAAAAACTATTACTCTTCCATTGAATAATTTTGGTACTCTTGTCAAAAATGAGTTGACCACATATGCATAGGATTTATTTCTGGACTCTCAATTCTATTCCAGTGATTTATACATCTGTGGTTATCCTAATGCCACATTGTCTTGATTACCATTGCTTTGCAATTAAGTTTTGAAATTGAGAAGTGTGAGATTTTCATATTTTGTTCTTTTTTCAAGAATGTTTTGGCTCTTCTTGGTCGCTTACAATTTCCATATACATTTTAGAATTAGCTTGTAAGTTTCTACACGGAAATCAGCTAGATCTAATAACATTAAATCTGTAGATGGGTTTGGGGAATATTGCTATCCAAATTATATGTCTTCTTATGATGTCTTAATATTATTATACATGGATTTTTTCTTAATTTCTTTTTGGAGTGATATTGAAGTGGAAAGACAATTAATATTTATACATCGAAACCTTATTAGTTCTATTTTTAAGTGAGTTTCTTATGATATTCTATATACAAGATCATGTCATCTGCAAATAGAGAGAGTTTTACTTTTTGTGGTCCAATTGGTATGCCAATTTTTAAAATTTATTTTATTTGCCCTGGCTAGAACTTTTGTGCAATTTTTAATAGAAGTGGTGAGAAGACATTTTTCTTTTGTTTCTGATCTTAATGAGAAAACATCCAGTCTTTCACCAGTAAATGTGATTTTTTTTTTTTTTTTTTTTTAATTTGAGACAGAGTTTCACTCTTGTTGCCCAGGCTGCAGTGCAATGGCGTGGTCTTGGCTCACTACAACCTCCGCCTCCTGGGTCCAAGCGATTCTCCTGCATCAGCCTCCCTAGTGGCTGGGATTACAGGTGCCCACCACCACGTCCAGCTATTCTTGTGTTTTTAGTAGAGATGAGGTTTCACTATGTTGGCCAGGCTGGTCTTGAGCTCCTTACCTCAGGTGATTCACCCCCCTTGGCCTCCCAAAGTGCTGGATTACAGGCATGAGCCACTATGCCCAGCCAACTGTGGGTTTTTTTTTAACAGGTATCTTTGACCAGGTTGAGGAAGTTCTCTTCTGCTCCTAGCCCATTGAGTGGTTATATCATAAAAGATGTTAAATATTGACAAGTACTTTTGCTTCACCTATTGAGATGATTACATGATTTTTGCTTTTTATTCTATTGATATGGGGTTATTACATTATGATTGTTAAAGTAATCTCACATACTTGGGTAGATTTTCTCTTAGCTGTGGTATCTAATTCTCTTTTTTTGGTTCAGTTTGCTAATATTTTGTTGAGGGTTTTCTTGTCCAAATTCATAAGAGACATTGGACTATAGCTTTCCTTTATTGTGACATCTGCTTAATCTTGTTATCACAGTAACACTAACACTGGCTTCACAGAATGAATTGTGAAGTGTCCCTCTTTGATATTTTGGAAGAGTTTATGAAAAATAAGTATTAATTCTTCTTTAACTGTTTCATAGGATTCAGTAGTGAAGTCACTTGGCCCTAGGTATTCTCTTGTGTATTTTTAAAAATTACTAGCTCAATCCCTTTACTTTTTATAGGTCTACTCATACTGCATATTTTTTTTCTTGAGTCAGTTTGGTAGTTTGTGTGTTTCTAAAAATTTTTCCATTAACTCTCAGTTTTCTAATTTATTAGCATATAATTGATCATAGTATTCTTTTATAATCATTTTTTATTTTTGTAAGATCAATGGTAATATCCCCTTTTTATTTCTGATATCAGTAATTTATTTCCTCTCTTTTTATTTTGGTCAGCCTAACTAAAAATTCATCAATTTTCTTGACCTATCAAAAAATAAGCTTTAATTTCATTGATTTTAAGGGTTTTTTTTTTTCTATTCTCTATTTCACTAATTTCCACTCTTTAAAGAAATTCACTTCTTTTATTTGCTTTAGGGTTAGTTCGATCTTCTTTTTCAGTGGTTTAGGTTGAAGTTTAGTTGTTAATTTGAGATATTTCTTTATTGTTAATATAGATATTTAAAGCTACAAAGTTTTCCTTAAGAAATACTTTAGCTACATTCCATATGTTTTGGTATGTTGTGCCTTTATTCCCATTCATTTAAAAGTATTTTATTACTTTGATTTCTTCTTTGACCCATTGATAATTTAGGAGTCTTATTTAATTTCCATACATTCATAAGTTTCCAAATTTCTAATTCTAATTTCATTTCACTGTGACTGAAAAACAGCTATATTATTTTTATACTTATAAATTTATTGAGGTTTGTTTTATGGCCTATTTGAAGGATGTTCCACACATGCTTGAGAAGAATGCATATTTCATTGCTGGTTAGAGTGTTCCGTAGATGTCTCTTAGGTTCAGTTGGTTTATAGAGTTCTTAAAATCTTTTTGTTCTTTGTTTCCCTTCTGCCTAGTAATTCTATCCAATACTGAAAGAGGGGTATCGAAGTCTCCAACTAATGTTGTTGAATTTTCTATTTCTCCCTTCATTTCCTTCACAGGAATTGTCTATTTCTCTCTTAATTTCCTTCACATAATAACACAGTATTTTGATACCGTGTTATTAAAGGAATATATGTTTATAATTCTTATATATTCCTAATGATGAGCCCTTAACCAGTATAAAATGTCCCTTTTTATCTTAAGTAACATATTTTCTTTTAGTGTGTGATCAGTATTGCCACTCCTATTTTCTTGTGGTTTTCACTTGGATGATATATATTTTTTAATGTTTACTTTCAATTTATTTATATTTTTGAATCTAAACTGTGTTTCCTATAGACAGCATAGATTTGGATCATGTTTTTTTAATCCAGTCTGATAATCTTTGCCTTTTTGTTGGATTGTTTAATTTGTTTTATTTAATTGATTATTACTTAATCCGTTTATCATTTATATTAATAAATACAATTTATTAATTATACATACATTTACTTGTGTCTTTTTACTTTATATTTCCTTAGTATGCCATTGAGAAAGAAAAATAAAATCTTAAGCCCCTCCCCAACTGAACGAATGGACCTCCTCTTGGCTTAAGGGGGCTCCAGAGAAACCTTAAAAATTGAGTTCCTGGCTGTGCAGGGATGGGAAGTCAGACATGCCTAATTATACCCTTTACATCCCTAAGGGCCATTAGACTTTCTTTCCTAAGGTTTAAACAGAAGCCAGCCCTTTTGAAAGCCTTGCCAGTTTCCCCTTCCTTTTTGCTGTGCTGAGGCAGTAATTGACCAGCATTTCCTCTTGATAAAGGACCACTACCATAGAATGGTTCTGGCCAGTCTACAGATTCTATGTACTGAGTGCCTTCATATCCTCTGCTTCACCTTTTGGCTGATAGAGCCTAATTGTAATACATTTAAATATTTAGTCTCCACCTCTAAATGAGCATGGATACATGTAACATGCATGTTTATTTACTATACAGGCACGTGCTCCCTCTTTGTGAATGTTCATAACTTCTCCTATAACCTATTGACTATATATACATACTTAGCTAACTCATTCAGCATAAATTACCTTCTCACTCTTCCCTCCCTCGAAGTACCTGCTTTTGATTTCTGCTGGAGGCTACACTTCCCATTTGGAAGATGGCCAGCCTGCATACTACAATCTTTTATAAGAAATAAAGCTCTCCTCTCCAAATTTATGAACCTTGTGATCTGTCAGTTAACACCCTATACATCTTAAATTATGAAAATTAGCTTCATATTTATACTGTCTTAATTCTAGTGAGATATAGAATCGTGACCACTGTTTAGTAGTTTTCCCTCCACCACATTTTTTGGTATTATTATTATTATTATACATATTATATCTATTAATGTTACAACCCCATTATTACTTGATATAATTTTATGTCTGTTATGGAAGCTGAAAGAAGAAGAATCATTATATAGTTATTAATTTTTGGTCATATTAACCTCCTTTACTTAACATTTCTGGTTCTCTTTCTTCATTTATTCCTGTAGTTTAAATTACCATCTAGGGTCGTTTCTTTCACCAAATAAAGTTTTGTTTCCACTCACTTTCTTTGTGCTTTTATTAGCAAATATATTACATTTCTATATATATTATACACCCTACAAAACATCATATAAAATTATTTTATAAAATTGTTTTTAAAACAGTTAAGAGTAGAAAGGAGAAAAGTATGCAGGTATTTTATCTTCTGTAATTACATAATTATCTTCACTAGTGCTCTCTCTTTCTCTCTCTCTCTCTCTCTCTCTCTCTGTGTGTGTGTGTGTGTGTGTGTGTGTGTGGTGTGTGAGCATCTGAGTTATTGTCTGCAGTTTTCAGCCTAAAGAACTTTCTTTAGTATTTTTTGTAAGACAGGTCATCTAGCAACACATTTTCTTCATTTTTGTTTATCTAGGAATGCATTTTACCTTCATTTTTGAAAGATAGCCTTGCTGAATATAGGATCCTAGTTGTCAGGGATATTTTTCCTCTGAGCATTCTGAATGTTATCTCACTGTGTTCTTGCCTCTATTGTTTCAGCTGAGAAGTCAGTTCTTAATTTTATTGGGTTCCTTGTAATTGACAAGTCATTTTTTTTTCTTGCTGCTTTCAAGATTTTATTCTTTTCTTTGGCTTTCAGCATTTTTACTATAATCTGCTTATGGATTTGTTTGCATTTATCCTGCCCAAAGTTCATTGAGCTTCATGGAAGTATAGATTGTTGTTTTTCAATAAATTTGGGAAGTTTTCAGTCTGTTTTTGCTCCTTTCACTTTCTCCTCTCCTTCTGGTATTCCCATTTTGCATATGCTGGTGTGCTTATTGGTGTCCTTTATTTATCTGAGACTCTGTTTAATTTTCTTTATTATTTTTTCTCTCTATTTTTCAGCTTGCATACTCTCTATTGATCTGTTTTCAAGTTTATTACTTCTTCTGACAATTCAAATCTTCTTTTGAGACCCTCTAGTGAATTTTTCATTTTAGTTCCCATACTTTTAAACTCTAGACTTTCTATAGTTTCTTTATAATTTCTATATCTTTGTTGATATTATTTATTCAATGGGACATTGTTATGTTTCTTTTGCTTCTTTGATTATGTTTCCTTTAGTTTTTCGAACATATTTATAATGGATATTTTGAAGTCTTTCTTAAGTCTGCCATTTGGTTGCTCTCACAGGCAATTTCTTTTGCCTGCTATGTTTCCAGTGTATGCATCATACGTATATATTTGCATATCTCATAATTTTTTGTTAAAAATTGTATATTTTAGATAAAATTTTGTAGCAACTCTGAGTACTGATCCTCTTCCTCATCTGAGGGTTGTTGTCATTTGCTTGTTTTATTATTTAGTGATTGGCTGGATTATTTTAGTAAAATTATTTTTTTTTTATTTTCCTAGCATTGTTAAGCCTCTGGTGTTGCTCCTCAGCAGAGTGCAGCCTTAGGTATTACCATCACATTTTAGGATGATGGTGGTTTTGGCAGGTCTCTCTTTAATTGATTCTTTACTTAACTATATGCAGCTGTTAAGCTCTATTAATTGCCAGATGATTGATGTATTTTTTACAACAGTGCCTAAATTGGTCTACATACTAATCTAATCGAATTGGGCTGCCTAGAAGGAGTAGTTGCATAGGTCAGTGTTTAAGATTTGTTTATGTCTGACCCCTGGCAGACTCCTCCAAGCTTTCTTTTTCTCATATTATCAACTCCCTCCCCCATTCTCCAGCAAAATTTCTGAGCCATGGTTGTGGAGTTGGGGCTGGAGATAGGATATAATGCTTTTTAAGTGGGATCCCCACTTTAGGAACTGAGGTTCAGTGACGGAGCAGGAAGTAGCCTAAGTCTTCTTGGCTTGCCTCTTCTAGTGTGAAATCACTGCATTATGGGCCAGGTCCCTGGTATTTTAGGGCACTGTGTCTAACATAAAGCCTTGATCCCATCAGGCTTTAATCCCAAGGCAAAAAGGTACCCCTACCTCTCAGTCATACTTGACTGGAACATAGCCTTAGCAGCAGGTAGCTGAGGGCAGGATGAGAAATGCTGAAATCCTGTAAGGAAGACAGACTTCTTGATGGTAACTAAGGGAAGAGAAAGCCATATTCTTGGCTGTATCAATCTGGAGTGAAGTTTCCATTTCACTGAGTTGAGAATCTCCACAGTTTTTGAGAGCACACTAAAGCTTAAGTGTCTACATATTCCATTTCAAATAAAGTCAGTTTCTCTGGGAAGAGATTAGGAACTGTCTGCCTTAAGGCCCATTTCTATCCTCACTCCAAATTTCCCAGCCAGAGCTCTGGAGCTAGAAGTAGGAACAAAGACACCCTTCTTTCCCAGTGATATCTCCTCTTTAGGAGCTTCACACTCAGTGGAGGGTGGGACAGTATCCTGAAATCTTTTAAAATATCCTCTCTTGGTGTAGATACACCATCCTGTATGCCAGAACAATGACAATGACCTTTCTTGCTTAGGAAAATAGCCCTCTGACTGAGAGATGTGGGGAGAGAGAACCTGTGCTTTTGGCTGCACCTGTCTGGGGTGTATTTTCTATCTGGTTGAGCTGAAAGGAGGGAGGGAGTGAAACCTGGTTCAAAGACCAAATACTCTTACCTTTAAGAGCTATAACATATTTTCTTGAATAAATGTTTCTTCACTTGCTACAAGACCCAGGACCACTTCCAGATACTTTAGGTTGTTGTCCTTTTATAATTTTTACCAGTTTTACGTGGGAATGGGTTCATGGAATTCCTCATGCTACCATGCCAGAAGTAGAAAGCTGTGCCTTTGGGTTGTTTTTGTTGCTGTTGTTTGTTTTTTTAAATAGAATGTTTTATAGCAGTACAAAAATTTAGACTTCGCCATAGTAAATCAAATGATGTTGGTTATTATGTATAGTGGGCAGAATGATGACCCTCTAAGATGTCCATGTTCCATTCCCCAGAACCTGTGAATATGTCATCTGACATGGCAAAAAGGACTTTGCAGATATGAATAAAGGTATGAATTTTGAGATTGGGAGATTATGTAGGTGGGCCCAATCTAATCACACTTCACCATAAAAGTAGAGGACTTCCTATTCTAGGTTAGGAAGACAGGTGATGACAAATGAAGAGTCAGAGAAATGTGACATTAACAGGTTTAAAAATGGAGAATGTGAGTGGCCTCTAGAAGCTGGAACAAAAGAATGTGAGTGGCCTCTAGAAGCTGGAAAAGGCAAGGAAACAGATTGTTTCTTGGAGTCTCAGGATTAGCATGCAGCCCTGCTAACACCTTGATTTTATGTACCCCAGTAAGGCCTGTATCAGATATTTGACCTATAGAACTATAAGATAATGTATTTGTGTTAAGTCATTCTTATGATATTTTATTACAGCAGCAACAGAAATGAATATGTTTCAAAATTTTTTTTTCTGTAATACCTTAGCAAGTACAAAAGGAATCGTGTCTTGCTTTCATAAACAGTAAGTAAAATGCATTGAGTGTGCTGGCCTATGCATTTAAATAGCCTGGTAGAATGGCCTCTGTGTAATCAGAACCCAATCCTCTGTAGCCCGTCTGAGATGTTTCCTAAGATGAATCAGCATGCTCAGAGTTGTGTGATGGCTCTGGTAACAGTCCCTCCTATCCAGCCGCACATTTGTTGTCCTGACTTCTTGCATCCTTATATGAGCACCTGGTCAGTGTTTGACATTAACTTATGATTTTCAGTAATTCTTTTGTTCCAATAACCTAGTCTCTTAGAATAGTGCCTCTCAAAGTGTGGTCTTCAGACCAGCAACATCAGCATCACTGGGGAACTTGTTGAAAATGCATATTTTAAGTCTTACTCCACCTAGTGAATTGAAAGCTCTGAGGATAGGCCCCAACAACATGTTTTAACAAGCTCTGTAGATAATTCTGATGCACATTGAAGTTAGAGAGCCTGTTTCAGATCATAAAGCAAAATTTGAGCCATTCAATTTATTTTCTGAACTGATTCTTTTTACCCTTAATTTCAAGCCTGTCTAGCTCCATATCACCCTGGAAACCACTCACCAAATGAACAATAAACTTACAGATATGCCAACAGTCTCAAGATCTGATCATCCAACTGTTGAAATCTATAACAAGATTATTAAAAATTTACTATGTGCCCTGAGTTTGGTGCTAGTTTTATTCCATTAACAATGGCAATCACTACTTTCTTTTGCTTGATCTTCTTTATGATTAACAGCATATATATGTCAAGTTGGTGAAATTGACTTGACAATGAACTATATGGCAATGGGTCAGATGGCCCCAAGTAAGGATCATGTCTGACACTTGGCTTCAGAATTGTCTGAAAACCAACTGAACAACACTTAAATCGTGTCTGATTGCCTTAGACTGCACAGTCAGATAATGCATATTTCTAAGTTCAATAAACAACTATTGATTATAAGAGAATATCCAAGTTTAGCAGTAATTTTTAATTTATCAACTTTTTTAAAGAAAGTACAGAGATGGAGGAAATGATAAATGAACTCTATTGTATTACATCTTGTCTACTTTTAACTTGTCATAGACTGATGTGCTAGGTTGTCTATTCAATGACAACAAAAAATGGGGCTGAACCAAGTTAAGTGACTTGCCATAAGTCACATAATTAATAAGAGATGGAATCAGGTTTGAGACTGCTTGATCCCAAAGCCTATGATCTTTTCTTACAGAATACAAAATCCAGAAGAATGGCAATTTGAATGTTTTTAACTTTTACTTTTAAAATAATTTTAAATTTATAGTAAAGTTGTAAGAAAATGAAAAGTACTGAGTGCTTTCATATCCCCTCCTCCTTGGAGCAGCCTGAGCTAATGTAGAAAGTCCCTTTTAAAATGACTAATAAAATTGTTTAAATAATAATTGAATATTACATAATTAAATTAAAAATAAATTAAGCTCAAAATCAAGATGGAGAAATCCATTGTAATGAGAAATAAAACTGCCTCAAAGTTAGAGAGGATTTGGGACTGAAAAATTTAAAACAGTGTAGACAACAGATACATATCTTCAAGTTTGTATCCTTAGGTTTTTAATTTCTTTTTAGGAAAAGTAGTGCACGACATAAGCCCTGGAGCTTATGGAAATGGGAAGGGTTTCTTAATAATCAATGTAGGACTAGAAATTCTCTGTTTCAGGCTTATTGAGACAGAATGCTTGTTGTTCATCTAGAACTTTGGATTTAAAAAAAAATCATCTACTAGAAAGTAGAATCCTAAGTCAATGTTCATCAATAAATAACAGCTCCTAGACACAGTAAGTACTCAAAATTTGCTGAATATTGAAGCATTTTACAAAGGGACACTCCTCTCCTCCATTCCCAAAGACTCCTGTGAGTGCACATTTGCAATGAAGCAATACATATGTCACTTATGACATGTACCAGGGGTATCAAGGCATCTGCTTCCCAAATAAAGTTACACTCAGCCTTCATTTTGCCACAATGTAAGGGGGTGTGGGAGTCGTTTCAAGGAGCATGATGCCCCTGAGTGGCATTTGGGAGGCTGAGACCTGGCAGACACTGGCAGAAAGGCCCTGGTGCTCCCTGGCTTGGCTGGCAGCTCCGTGCATCTGATTTCCCAGCAGATGAGATGTCAGAGTCTGTGGACACGCACAGGGAGGAGCAGGTGTTGACCTCTGATCCACAGCCTTCTGGCACATTTCCTGTTTTTCTTCAATTGAAAAATCATTTATAGTAAATTGTTAACGTCCTCCTCATTCCATCCTGTCCCTGATGACACCTGCCATTAGCCAGGGCTTCATATGGTACTGCAAAGACAGTTTTCTCTCTTGAGAGAAGCAGAAATGTTACCTTTAAAGTTTGCCATATTTTCTATTCCCATGTCTTAGCTTACAGCATGAACACTTGCAGAATTATTATGTTTGAGAGAGAGAGAGAGATGCCTTTATTTTAATGTAGCAGAAAAATCCAGAATTCCAGATGAAAGAAAACAACCTCCTATAAGGCTTAGAATCTGATGACCTGAGGTTAATCTGTAGCTGTGCAACTTCAAGCAAATAGCTAAACGGCCCTGAACATCACATGTTTTCTTACCCATAAAAGAGGAATAATAATATCTTTCCAGTATAGTTGGCTATTAATATATTATTATATAATATTAATACAATATGTAAAGTAATATGTGTATAACTTGTATACTGTTTATTAAAGTCCAAAGTATAATTACTCTTTGTAATAGTTACCTTTCTCTTTTCTCCTTTTCTTCCATCAGAGACTCTTCATTGGTTCTGTAACTGAATTTGCTGTGTTCCTTCTTTTGTTTTGTATAGTACACTTGTAGTGATCTTCTTGAGATGGAGAAGGTGGGGACTAGACCTCATTGTTTCTTCCTCTGTGTAGTTGTCTCTGGGATGAACTTATGTTCTCTAATGATGATGATCACAGGATAATTGAATACCCATTCACTACCTGTTGTGGGTATTATACATTCCACCCTTTCCTGTGAGAAATCTTACTGCACCCAAAGGAGTGTTTACCCCAGTTACTATTGCTGTGTTACAAATAACTCTAAACTTTAGTGTTTTGAAACAATGGCAACGTATATTCTGCTCATGAATCTGGAATTTTGTTAAGACCTGTTGGGGTAACTCCTCTCTGCTTAATCTTGGGTCAGTTGAGGTAGCTTAAAGGATGAGGGTTTGGATCATCTGAAGTTAAGTTACTCTTGAGAGAACTACAGCAGTTGGAATATGGAATAGGTAGGGAGCCACAGGCTGCTCTGTCTACCTTTATGTGGTCACCTTGGAATAATCTTTCCAGCATGGCATCTTTGGGGTACCTGGGCTTCATATCTGTGGAGTCTAGTCTCTCAAAGCACATGTCCCAATATATATATAGAGAGAGCTGGGTTTAAGTTGTATCGTTTTTAGATTCATCCTTGGAAGGCATATAGCATTGCCTCTGCTACAGTCCATGAACTGCAAATGAGTACTAAGCTTGGACCAAATTAGGGGAGGGAACTAGAAATTATCTCTTAATTGGAGGGGCATCAAAACTCTTTGAGAATTTTGTGGGATTAAAATTATTGATGTGGCCATTTTGGGATAATGCAATCTGTCACAGGATTTAAGAAGATTTTTAATGAAAGAGACAGTAATTCCTCCAAAGATTATGTACTTTTTAGCTTCCTCACTTTCTCGTATTAAACAAAGTTGAAAGCAAATTGTCTAGCAAATTGAAAGCAGTTCTCAAACTTTTATGTTTTAAGGTCCATTAAAACTCTTAAGAGGCCGGGCATGGTGGCTCACGCCTGTAATCCCAGCACTTTGGGAGGCCAAGGCGGGTGGATCATGAGGTCAAGAGATTGAGACCATCCTAGTCAACATGGTGAAACCCCATCTCTACTAAAAATACAAAACATTAGTTGGGCATGGTGGCGCATGCCTGTAATCCCAGGTACTCAGGAGGCTGAGGCAGGAGAATTGCCTGAATCCAGGAGGCGGAAGTTGCAATGAGCCAAGATTGCGCCATTGCACTCCAGCCTGGGTAACAAGAGCAAAACTCCGTCTGAAAAAAAAAAAAAAAAAAAACTCTTAAGAAATTGTTGAAGGACCCTTAAGATATTTTATTTATGTCACTCATATCTATTAATATTTATTATGGTAGATTAAAACTGAGAAATATTTAAAATATATATTTATTTTATGATAATTATATATCAACATAGATAACATTTATAATAATAATTATATTATATATCAACATAGATAATGAAAAACAACTGTACTCCAAACAAAAATTTACTAATAAGAAAGTCATGGCTGGGTGCAGTGGCTCATGCCTGTAATCCCAGCACTTTGGAGGCCTAGGCAGGCACATCATGTGGTCAGGAGATTGAGACCATCCCACACAACATGATGAAACCCTGCCTCTACTAAAAATACAAAAATTAGCAGGGGATGGTGGTGTGTGTTTGTAATCCCAGCTACTCAGGAGGCTGAGGCAGGAGAATCTCTTGAACCAGGGAGTTGAAGGTTGCAGTGAGCTGAGATCGCTCCAGTCTACAACAGTGACAACAGAGCAAGACTCCGCCTCCAATAAAAAGAAAGTCATTGTTATACATTTTTGTAAATTCCTTTAATGTCTGACTTAAGGGGAGACAACTAAATCCTCATATCTGCTTCTGTATTCAATTTGTTGAAATGTCATTTTGGTTGACTTAAAGAGAGAAAATCTAGACTCACACAAATTTGTAGTAAGAATAAGGAGGTGTGTTTTAGTAAGTATAATAGACTGAGTGTGTCTCCTCAAAATTTATACAAATTGAACATCCCTTATCGAAAATACTTGGAACCAGAATTGTTTCCGATTTCCAATTTATTTTTTTGATTTTGGAATATTTGTACTATACTTACTGGTTGAACATCCCAAATCTGAAAATATGCAATCTGAAATGCTCCAATGAGCATTATGTCATCCCTAAAAAAATCTCAGATTTTGGAGCATTTTGAGTTTCAGATCTTCATATTTGAGATGTACAAGTGTATTTTGAAAGCCTAATCCCTAGTATGATGGTAGTAGGAGGTAAGTCTTTTGGGAGGTAATTATTCCCCTATGTGGTATTAGTTCTCCTATAAAAGAGACCCCAGAGGCCTCCTTCACCCCTTTTCAACATGTGAGAGCACAGCTTCCGGAAGGTCTTTCACCAGATACCAAGCCTGCTGGCGCCTTGATTTTGTACTCCCCAGCCTCCAGAACTGTGACAAATAAATTCTATTGTTTGTAAGCTACCCAGTCATGGTACTCTATTATAGCACCCTGAATGGACTAATAATAACTTAGACCATTTGGATAACCAAATATACTGCTTTGATACTATACCAAAACTCAACAAGCTTCCTAAAAGTTAGTTGCAATGTAGAATCTGAAACCATACCAATGAATCAACATACTTGAGAGAATAATAGTGAAAAAACAAAAACAAAAACAAGTGACCTCTTAGTTTTGCTACAAAAATAGCTTTGCTTGGCCAGGCTCTGTGGCTCACATCTATAATCCCAGCACTTTGAAAGACCAAGGCAGGTGGATCACAAAGTCAGAAGTTCAAGACCAGCCTGGCCAGGATGGTAAAACCCTGTCTGTACTAAAAATATAAAAATTAGTTGGGCGTGGTGGCAGGCCCTGTAATCCCAGTCACTTGGAGGCTAAGATAGAGAATTACTTGAACTTGGGAGGCAGAGGTTGCAATGAGCCGAGATTGTGCCACTGCACTCCAGCCTGGGTGATAGAGCGAGATTCAGAAAATAAAAATAAAATAGTTTTGCCCTTACAGTCTTCTTGAAATTGTCGCGGGAACCCCTAGGGAGCCTGAATAACACTTGAAGAACCACAGGCTATGATTTGTCAACAATTCTCCCCGGGCTTTTGACAATTGCCTGATATGGGCCTCTCATTTTTCTCTCTTTTTATGATTCTCTTTCTGAAGCCTTTTTTCTTTGACACTAATTCACCTATTATCCCTTCCTTCCTCTTCTCACCCACTGTCATTTCTCTGCTGAATTTATTAAGTCTATAACCCCATCATTGCTGACTGGGGTCTTATAAATTTCATCACTTTAGGCTGTATCAGCTGCATTTTTCTACTTACAGTTACTGATGCACTCACTGAAGGGTTTGGTGGGCTGGATCTAGGTGACTCAGGTATCACTGGATCATATGGGGGAGGCTTAAACTCTGGTCTCCTGAAAAGGGAGGGACAAGGTAAAAATGGTGGGAGCTTTTCATTATGGGTTTTGGCTACTTTTCCTCTAGAATATTTGTAATCAAATACATCTCTTTTTACCATTCTAGCATACAATTACAATTTCTATTCACTTTACAACCCCTTAAATGTTTTTATTATATTTTTGAAATTAATTAGTTTATTTGATTAGTGTCTGTCTTCCCCAGGGTAATGTCAGCTCTATGAGGGAATATAAGTTTTTCCTTAATTATTTTATTCACAGTTTTTAGGACAGTTCCTGATACATAGTAGGGCTTCAATGAATATTCTATGAATAACTCTCTCCACTGAGAAGATTAGACATCCTTTAATAAATATTCTATGAATATTTATTTAATAAATATCCTATGAATAACTCTCTCCACTGAGAAGATTTAGACATGCTCTAAAAACACAGGTATTTAGAGCAATGAAAGAAAGCCTATGAATGTCCGTGCTTTTAAGATGATAAGAACCAATACTAATAGCTAACTTGCTTTGTGTTTTTACTGTGTGATATTCACTGTCCTAAGCAAAAAGTTAAATGTAAGTTAATCTTTATTTTACTTGTAATTAAATTTTACTTCATTTAATTATCACAATAAGCTAATGAGGTAGGAACAATTAATATCTAGATTTTTAAAGATGATGTTACTGAGATAATACAAAGTAAAACACTTCACACAAAGTTACATAGGCTAGATTCAAACTAAGGTTGTTTGGTTTCCATATCCATGCTATTAGCCATTGTGACATTTTAAAAATTCCGGAGTACCTTCTATTCTGTAGATTGAGAGCTGCACAAATTAGTATAGGTCCAAGGAGAAGGAGATGTGAACAGAGGACTTCCCTGGACCAAAATAACTACTATGTAGGGGGGAGTGCCTTGGGTCATAAATCTGAAGTGCACATAGGCATGATTCTCCCCTCTTCTTCTTGGCTCAGGAAAACAGACACATTTTCATTTACCTCTGGATGAAAACAGGACAAACATATGTGATGTGTATTTCAGCAAATGTGCATGGTCTCTTACTAACAGCAAAATGAGAAACTGGGATGCTGTCATGGTGTAATCTACAAAGTCACTTTGGGATTGAAAACTAAGGTGCATCTAATTATGAACACTTTGCTACTGTTAAGCACAAATAAAGGAAGAATCAACTCTGGAAAAGAGAGACAGGCATTTTATGATAATGAAATGGTCACTTGTCAGCCATAATATCTAAGAAATATGTATAAACAAAGGGCATAAAGAAACAACCAATTTCCCCAAAGGCCTGGCTAGGGAATGACTGTTCTTCACAGATAATTGCAACTTGAATGATATTTTATTCCTCTCAAAGAATGTGAAATGATTTTGCCATTGGTATTTTTTTTTAATGAAGGAAACACATTACCTCCAATTAATGCAGGTTAATTTTATGTTTACCTGCTTTCCAAAGGAGATTCTAGGCTATTTTATGAAAAGCAACGTTCTTCTTCAGAAAGGAAATTGATGATACCTTTTGGTCTTAGATAACTCCCAGTTGCTACGGAAGCATGAAACTTTGTATATCTTGGGGTACAATGTAGTATTCTGGAAAGATCTCTAATGTTTCCTGCTTCTCATCCTAATTTATGCCCAAATATTTATATGATTTGATCAGATGGGTTTTCTTCAGTTTCCTTCTGTGTAAACTAACAGGAATGTTTTGTAAATAAATTTCTACATAGCGCTTAAGTTCTGGGTTCTTTCTGAGATTATGTTATCAAAACACAATGAAAGAAATAATACTGGAGCCTTTGGTATTGTTAGTCCACCTTCATTATTACCCCTAAGGCCCTATCTCTACACTCCATCTCAGGCACTGCTCCCTCTCATGTAATCGGGGGTGATGGGAAAGGGGAAATGTTGGGCAAAGGGCACATTTTATTTAGAGAGGAGAGAAAGTTTCACTGAACTATTGCATGGCATGGTGACTATAGTTAATAATAATGTATATTTCTAGTTGCTAAAAGAGTAGATTTTACTTTAAAATTTTACTCACACTTTTAGCTAAAAGAGTGAACTTACCTACTATAAGGACATGTGCACACGAATGTTCATTGCAGCACTGTTTACAATAGCAAAGACCTGGAACCAACCCAAATGCCCATTGATGATAGACTGGATAGGGAAAATGTGGCACATATACACCATGGAATATTATGCAGCTATCAAAAACGATGAATTTGGGTCCTTTGTAGGGACATGGATGAACCTGGAAACCATCATTCTCAGCAAACTGACACAAGGGCAGAAGATCAAACACTGCATGTTCTCACTCATAGGTGGGTGTTGAACAATGAGAACACACGGACACAGGGAGGGGTGCACTACACACTGGGGTCAGTTGGGGGGAAATAGGGGAGGGACGGTGGGGGGTGGGGAGCTAGGGAGAGATAGCAAGGGGAGAGATGCCAGATGTAGGTGATGGGGAGGAAGGCAGCAAATCACACTGCCACGTGTGTACCTAGGCAACAATCTTGCATGTTCTTCACATGTACCCCAAAACCTAAAATGCAATAAAATAAATAAATGGAAAAAACAAACAAACAAATAAATAAATAAATAAAAAGAGTGAACTTAGTGTTACTTGCATTCAAGTGTTCTCACCACAAGCAAATAAGGACAAGCATGTAAGGTGATTGATATGCTAATTAGCTCAATTTAATCACTCCACAATGTGTATACATATCAAGGCATTACAACAAACCCCGTAATATACAATGAAAACTCTATGGGTTTTTTGATCAGTAAACACATTTACAAATCATCTAGTTTTAAGACTGATAAGCTACAGAGAGATATATAGTAGTTTTAAACTCAGAGATGGATTAATTTTGCTCATGTAAATGTTGTTTTACCTGATAATGGAGTTGGAGGAAAAGTAGTTCTTCCCAGGGCTTGGGTTTCCTAATCAGTAAGCCAGGATTAGAGATAACAACTCTGCCTGCTACATAGGGTGGAAGATGAAATACAAAGTTATTTTTAAGCCATATTTCTTAATTTTCCCTACAAACCCTAAGTTCAGGAAAGTAGAAACCTTGTCTTTCCAGTTCTCTTAGCCTCCTTGAAGCCTAGACATTTCTTGACATGGTAGACATCTAATTAGTAACATTTTAAAATGAATGAATTAAAATTGTTTTCCTGGACCTAACTCCATGGAATATTTCGTGACTTTCAGAAATAACCTTGGATTTGCACATCTATGATAAGTAGACTTAAGTATGTATGGAGATGAGATTTGTGTTATGATGATCATGAACTGATGATTCCTACTTAACTCTCAACACTCTTGACAACAAAGATCTACTTGCTTTGTAATACATTAGTTTGTAAACTCAGAATCCCTGAATTTACTTTATGAATCAGATGATATAATTAGCATAGATATAATTTTTTAATGCAAGTTTTAAAAACTATTCCCTCTTTTAAATGAAAGCTTCAGGCAAACAATTTTCAATTTTAAGCAAAATTCAAGTTTGTGGAGGGTAGAATTACTCATCTTTATTGGTGAATTCTGGGTTCATCCATTTACAGCTTCTGCAAATTCTTTCTGATTGCCAATGTTTTAGTCTATTTCCATGGATGCATAATTATAAGAAGGTCTCATTTTGTGGAGGATTGATTATGATGTGGCATTTGTCTGCTAAATAGTGCAAAGCAAGGGTTTTGACTCAGGCTGTTCTTGGCTTCTTCTTCTTCTTCTTTTTTAATAAGCAACCTTATTTAGAAAGTTGGAATAGATACCTGTAACGACAGCTATAGAAAAATAAATATGCCAGATTGAGAGATGATATATCTGGTAAAAAATTAACAAATACATTTAAATATACTTGATAAATTTGGTGATTATTTAAGGCTAGATCACACACTTTAGAGTTAGAAACAGTAACTCTATGAAGAGTTAAGAAACTTTTAGTTGAAGAAATAAATACACTGTTAAACCAGAGTTTAGCTGGTAAATGATTTATTTAATCAATTCATTTGAATACACCATCCATCCTCAACATTTCTGAGGGCTGTAGATTATAACTACATGGCTGAATATAATGCCTAATAATTTGCAAATTGCTTTGTTGGTCCTGACATATCTCTCCATTTATAATGAAGAGTCTCTTGTGAATAGGCATTGTAACCTTCACAAGCTCTTGAGAAGGCCAAGTTAAAGTAAAAAACAAAACCTTATAAAAACCACCCTACTATAAATTGGCTTTAATTTGAATGCTGTTTTCCTCAGAATGTAGGAAATGTTTTTATTTTTGTCTTGGACCTCATGTAGCATTCCTCTTAGATTTTGCAATGAAGGATTTTATCGGACTCTATTATTTGTTCAAGTGTTTTTATGGTTAGATAGTAAGGATACGAAGGGGCTAGAGAGATTAATAATGCAAGGAATGCATGCTGCTAACAGAATAGCAGCAATTTTTTAATATTGCAAAGTTCATTAATAAAAGACTACATCATAATTTTAAAAGCTGTGGCGGTGTCCATCATACAAGGACAATGTGAACATTAGTTGGATTTTGTACATGTCTTACACACAGTTCACAATGCCACTGTTAACAACTTTGCCAACAATTTACCCTTCTCAAGGTTACTTGATTTTCCATGTAGAAGTGTCCTAACTTTCTTGGAAAAGGAAAATACTGAGGCAAAATTATAGGGTATTTGTAGAAAGTAAACTTAGAACAAGTATTTCCTTCTAAAAGTGTGTTTTCAACATTTTTATCATGTCAGTATTTATTTTTCAAATGAAATTTATACACAGGAGTATAAACATTTTTTATAAACATTTATCTGCCGGGAAGCAAACATATATAATATGATTGTATTTACTCACAGAACCCTTTGGAAAAAAGGTAGGAGACCTAGATTTTGGTTTGAATTTTGACGAGTTGCTATTGGGTTTGGGGCATGTCACAGAATTGTGACGCATAAAATGTGAATGTAGTCCTCTCTGCTTCAAATTCTCCACAATGAAAACTTATATGGAGAAAGTATACTGTGACAACAGCAATGAAAACAATCTATGTAAGGTGTTTAGGAAAGAAAGAGTTTAATTTTAATTTGCTTTATAAAAAAATAGATGATTTATTGAGGAAAGATTTCCATTGCCTCTGAAATAAAGTCCCAAATTATTTACATGGCTCCCAAGATCCACTGCAATCTCTGACCCCATCTGCTTCTCCAGCCTCATGAGCCATCATTGTCTCCTTGGTTTTCTATATTCAAGCCATTATAAATATTACTTTAGTGCTGTCCAGTAGAACTTACTGCAGTGACAAAAATGTTCTGTATCTATGCTCTCCAACCTAGTAACTACTAGCTACATGTTCCTATGGAGGACTTGAAATGCACTTGGCATGACTGAGGAATTGAATTTTTAGGCTTGTTTAATTACCATTCAATTACATTTAAACTTAGCCACACATGGTTAGAGGCTATTGTATTGGACAGTACAACTACAGTTCTCAAATGGGGTGCATTATTTCTCATTTCCAGCCCTTCATACTTGTAAATGTGTAATTTCTTTCTGCCTAAAACATCCCCTTCAATTTTAAGCATCTAATTCTTACTTTTCCATAGTATTGCTTTCTTAGGGAGGTCTTCCCACAACCTAAAGACCGATAGGAGTGACCCTCCATGCACCCCCTTGTCACCCTGTAAGAATGGTTAGAGCTAATATTTATTGCAGAATCATTATATTGTAGTTCATTTGCTTCATTTAATCCACAGAGAAACTATAAGAGAAAATTAATTCTTTAATCATATAATTGATAATTATAATAATTATTCTTATTTTACAAATGAGAAATGGAGGTTTAGATAGATTAAGCAATTTATGCTATAACACTCATCATACTTGTGATTATATTTTATAATATCTTTACTTTCTTTCAGATTCTAAATTCTAGATACTTCCTATTGAGGCCTGTATGCCTTGCCCTGAGTATTTGGCACATGGTAGATATCCAGTTGTTTATGAAATAAATGAACAGTCATGAAATGTGCTATTTAGATATGAAAAACTATTATACTTCTGTTAATATTCTCCTATGACTTAAATTTGTTGTTGTTATAATTCTGTTAATATTATAATTCTGTTAATTATAATTCTGTTAATATTCTCCTATCATTTAAATTTGTTCTTCATTGAAAATATATACTAACTATAGAGAAGTTTCAAATTTTGCTGTTTCTCAACAATGCTATCCCATTTAAACTTTTATGTATTTAACATTGTTTATAGATACTTATTAGTTCACATAATACGTATCTAGGCAGTCATATATTTATTGAAGTTCTATACATTATGACTATCCGACACAAGAGGGTATATCAAATCTTGGAATAGGAATGAAAACATACATGTTTTTGCTTTTTCCTGTCCTATTAATATGTAATCCTGAATAAGTGACTTCTCATTTCTAGGATTCAGTTTCCTCAGTCATAAACTTTGTGGATTAGATTAGAAAATCTTTAAGATCATTTCTGGCTCATGTATTTTATGATTATCTATGTGTGGTGACATTAATTATAATAAATTGAACTCTTAAAATGACAGAAATGATTGGATAATATAAGTTATGTTTTAAAAATAACTTTATTAAATATTGTTATTCAAGAGCCAAGCACATACATTTAAAAATTCATTTTTTAATAGTAATAAGCTTTCAATAACATTTCCAATAAACAAAAAAACAACTGTAGCAGGGTTATATTATTAAAAAGCTTACCAACTGCCTCAGTCTAATTGTGTCCCACCTGGTGTGTAGATCATAAAAAGGTATTTCTTGGCCGGGCATGGTGGCTCATGCCTGTAATCCCAGCACATTGGGAGGCCAAGGTGGGCAGATCACCTGAGGTCAGGAATTCAAGACCAGCCTGACCAACATGAAGAAACTCTGTCTCTACTGAAAATACAAAATTAGTTGGGCGTGGTGGCCCATGCCTGTAATCCCAGCTCCTTAAGAGGCTGAGGCATGAGAATCGCTTGAACCCAGAAGGCAGAAGCTGTGGTGAGCCAAGATCGTGCCATTACACTCCAGCTTGGGCAACAAGAGCAAAACTCTGTCTCAAAAAAAAAAAAAAGCTATTTCTTCTGACTGCTTAGGATTTTCTATGAACCTAACCAGTCATAAAGTCAGAAGAATCTTATCTGAGGAAACCTATCATATTTTGAGCCAAGGATTTGAAAGTCAAGATGAATTCAAGCATGGAGATAGTTGTCTAATTTTGGTGTTATCATTTTCAACCATGCATATAGGTTAATGTTCTGACAAAGAAGTTATTTACTCATCTATTCATTCACCAGGATTTATGGAACACTTACTGGTCGTTGTGCCAATGCCAGAGACAGAAATGAGTACCTTTGAAATCTTCACAATTGCATGCTCACTTTGAATATTTCTGCTGATGATGTTCAAAATTTGTTTTGTTCAGTAAATATTTATTAAATGAATGAATGGTGATAAAATTAGGAATTAAGTCATTAAAATGGTCCACTCTAGCCTGTGCATAATGTTTTATTTCTTTTGTATATTATTTGTGTAGTATTTGTTGTTCAAGAAATAGACAGTTATTTAAGTCATTTATTTAAAAGTTTTTTTTTTTTAGATGAAGTCTTACTCTGTCACCCAGACTGGAGTGCAGCAGCCCGATCTTGGCTCACTGCAACTTCACCTTCCTGGGTGCAAGCAGTTGTCCTGCTTCAGCCTCCGGGGTAGCTGCGATTACAGGCATGTACCACTATGCCTGGCTAATTCTTTGTAGTTTGTTAGTAGAGACAAGGTTTGACAGTGCTGTCCAGGTTGGACTCAAACTCCTGACCTTGTGATCCGCCCACCTCAGCCTCCCAAAGTGCTGAGATTACAGGCATGAGCCACCACGCCCAGCCTGTTTTAAGAGACAGGGTCTTGCTTTGCGGTCAGCCTCTGGGGTGTAGCGGCATGATCATAGCTCGCTGCACCCTTGAACTCCTGGGCTCAAGCAACCCCTCCACGTAGCTGAGACTATATAGGCACGTGCGACTGTGCCTAGCTTAAAAGTTTTCTTTTAAATACTTGGCCTTACTTGACGGTTGTTACCTGATAATGAACATCAGAATTATAAGCCTCTGGGCAAGAAAGAGCCTTAGGTGATTGAATTTAGCAAATTTAACTTATTTCAGTGAAAGAGCCACACCATAAAGAAAAAAAGTCCCAAATTTAGCACAGATGATGTTCAAATTTAAGCCGAACTTGTGGCTTCTGGGTTTTCCCCAAAAAACCCATTCTAATATTCAAACCACATCATGTCACATTCATATATAATGCCACTTTTGTGTCTTTAAATTGTCACACCACCTCACTCTCCAACCCCCTGCAAATGTTCTAACCTGATCTTGATCCATTTTGTTCTATAAGTAACTATTTTAGTTTAAGAAACGACATATGTGGTACAAGCAGAAAAGAAAATTAAAAGGCTTGACTTTTTGTTATTCATCACTGACATTCAAACAAGTGGGGAAAGACGGAGGTTCCCACCTCATCTCTGGAGAATATCTCACACGGATTCCAGAGATTTTTTTTTTTTTAGTGCTTTTCCTCAATTAACAGTTTCCAATGTGATAAAATATAGTGTATCTATTACCAAAGCATAAAAAGCTCTTTCAATTTAAAGCTTCTCCCATATCCGTTGGGTTTGGTAATCCATTCTGGTTACTATTCCTAGTCAATAAACCACTCCAGAAGTTAGTGACTTCCAACCACAACAATAGTGTTTTTTTTGTCATCATCCTGCAATTGGGGAAGTCTGGATGGGGATAGTTTTATCTCTGCTCCACATATCATAGGTGGGGTGAATCATTTTGGGGGCTGGAAGATCTGCTTTTTAGATAGCTCTGGCATATGGCTGGCAAGTAGGTGCTGGCTGTTGGCTGGGAATCCAGCCAAAGTTTGGTTTCTCTCCATGTAGGACCCTCTTCAGGCTGCTTGGACTTCTTCATGAAATAGTGGATAGGTTTCAAAGGCAAGTATACCAACAAAACATAAGTGAGAGCATACTGCACTCTTTCTGCTGCCTCTGGCCCTTTGGGATTAGGTAAGAGGAGGAAGGGGGGGGCGTAGAAGTGGAAAGGTACTTGGTTGATCACATAGTAATTTACTATTAGTGTTCTCTGGGTTTGGAAAATGGCCAAAACCTTCCTCTTTCTCTTCTGGGAAAATTTTCTGGGCTTTTCAGACACCCGTCTTTACAGGGGACTCTTGCACTGTTCCTTGAAGCCAAAGCTAGCTCTGCAACTGGTCCTTTATGAGTTCATCTTTAGCTCAATTTCTGCTGCTGCAACTCACATAGACTCTTTTTTTGGGGTGACCTAGCTCTGGTATTCAGAATTAATGACTTAATCTGACTCAAGCCCAACCCCTTTAGAAGTATTTCTTTTTGTCCATCACTGACAGAGGTGAAATTTTCTTACACTATAGTTGCTTTTTTTTTTCTTACTATGCCACCAGAAACAGCTTTGTGTCTTAAACTTTTCGAAGTAGGAGTCAGTGAACAGTATCCCAATCATGTGAGACTAATTTCAAACTTTCCAGGAGGTTTACAAAATCCCCCTGCCCCAAAATGAGTCTCAAATTGGTGGAGGGCAGTTTTTCTCCTCTTGGGAAAAGAGATAAAACACAAAATATTTCCAACAACTTGCTCCTTAGAGATTCTTTGTCTTACATCGACCCATCTTAATCTATCCCGCCTCTTTCTTTTATATAGTTTAGAGGTAGTGATAGGTTAAGACTGACAGGACTAATTTTTGTCTAGCATACTAATGAGTCCAGCATAGCTATTCTGGCACCACATAGAAGATATGGTCATTTAGCAACTTAACACTTTTGTTCTCAGTATGGGGTACTCAGAAGAAACTGTAATAACAATGTCTGATTTTTACATCCTGTAACATGTGCATTTTAATTAAATGTTAGAAATTCCTTGATCATATATTTTGGGGTCATTCTGATAAATCGTGTGTACCTATATCAAATAAAAGACTCAAAGCTTCAAAAGATGCTTACCTTTCCAACAATAGTTTCAAGCCAATTCATACCACCAAAGGTGCGTTTCCATTTGGCAAGTCTTGCACTGAAGTATTCAAGTTTTTATAACATCATTATGGTAGCGATAGTTTTGTAGCACTGCGCAGAGTCTGGAATAAAATCAGCCATTGTTTCAATGCAGCCAATAATGTAAGTTGTGCTCACTGTATTCGCAACGCAGGCATGTGTAACCAGCACATCTGCCAGTGTCTGTAACACAGGTGAATCCCCAAAGACTGAAATTCAATTTCCTTCTAACTTGTGGAGAGGTGAACTGTACCCATTACAGTCCATGGACCAGAAAGAAACTTCAAAAATTTTAATTGAGAAAGGGCCACAATGGTTTGAGTCCTTTAAGACTTCAAAGCAGAAATAACAGGTAGCCGAAACCTGGTCCTTGATATACAAAGTATCTATTGAGAAAATACTGTTTGAACGTTTTGCTAGGCAACAAAGAGAAGAGCAAGTAGGGTTCCCTACTCCCCGACCCCTGCTCCTATTAAAGAGCTTATATTTTTATTGGAAGGTAGAAGGTATGAATAAGGCTCAATCAATATATATCTGCAAGAGCTGAATATCAAATAAGTGTTAAACAACAAATATCTACTACAGTGAAGGTCACTCAGTAGGCATTTGATAAATATTTATTAAATAAAATAAATAATGAAGAGGGTAAACTAGACTGTCCCAGGGCATCAGGAATATTCAGAAAAAATCCGATGGGTCTAAAGGAGGTTCTTGATGTTTTATTTTACACATTAACTCCTAATTGATGTGACTATAATATGATGAATGAAATTGTTTTGCTTAGATAAGATAGATTTCATTCTTTCAATGACTTCAACAGGAAAAAGATTGAGCCACTGCCTTGGGAATGAAATAGTTGGAGGAAAGGAAGGAATAAATCAGGTGAAGATGAAAACCCTCAGCTTGGGGCTGTCTTTATATTCAGTGTAAGAATCACTGCAGAATCTTCCCCACTGTAATTTCCAGGTTATTCTGCCAGGCTCAGTTCATAAACAGGAATAGAGGTAGAGTTTTGCTTTGTTTATTTCTAATGTTGATTTTTTTAAGTCTGTCAATACACAGGTGGTAGATTTGGCCAGGGGCTGCAATTGAAACTGCTCTTTCTTTTAAGTTTTGAAGAGGTGCAGAGTTAACTTGACTTAAATTTATTGTGAGAAGTTTTTCCTAAATGAAATTCAGGCTTTGAGAAGGGGAATTTGAGCCATGGAGAAATGGGAGGGAGGTGGAGGGTGTTTGATTTAACCAGTTCACAGGTCAACTGCTTAAAGAAAGTATAGCTTGGACCTTCTAGAAATGAGGCAAGAAAGTATTTCTTTCAAAATGAAAAATACCATTAAGAAGCTGACAATAGCTGCGTCATTACTATTATATGGTAAAGGTTACTTAAAATCTTAGCTAGTTGGTTTTTCAGTGTGTGACTCTTACTGTTGATTTTCTTTCCTAAATGTATTTCCCAGTCTGTGGGTACCAAATGGGTGGAGGGCTTCTAAATGTCAAAACCTGGAAGAAAATTCTTGTTTTGTTCCTTCTATATTATATTATTTTTGATGAAAAAAATCAATGGAAAGTTTTTTTTTCTTTTTTTCCTGTGTTAAAAGAAAACTTCATTTTAACAGGACCATTTTGCTGAATAGTTAGTTTATGCAAACGTACCTTTGCACCCCAGCATCTGAGAGCTTGTTTACTTGGCATTGTATATGTGTTAGAGAAATCATGGTGTGTAAACTTGATTGGGAGGGTGCATTCTTCCTTCAGAAAAACTCTTCATCCTTCCCACTCTGAAGGTTCTGATTTGTGTTTAAATATTATTCTAATTTGTGTGTATATGTTAAAAGCAGTTCTGTTCAACACAAGACTGAAAGGTTGTACTATTCTTCTTTATTCATGTGTTGATGTTTGTTTGAATTTGTGTATTTGAGCTCACATCTCTGTGGTATATTTTAGATTATAAATTCTTAAAGGACAGGAATTGTTACTCTTCGATTAACTTTGTATATCTTCCACCATGGGTCTATGTATATACAAAAGCTTAATGCATTCAATCTGTTGAAAAATTACCAGGCCTGGGATTCTTCAAGGATAAAATTGTATTCTATGATATTTTTAGTTAAACATGGAATTCGTCCAGACTGATTATTTCACAAAGCTGTCCTAATGTAAGGTTATATACGGACGAGAATGAAAGCAAAATGCTTTCATCTCACCAACATGTAAGGGCAGAGGGGAGGATAATTCACACATAATGTGCATCTACTAAGTGACAGGAAATCTAACTGCTCAGGTTACCTCAGTTATTGTTCACAAGGCAAGAGGTAGAACACAGTAAAGTGTATCTGAAGGACCATAGCCTTTAGAATAGACTTACCTGCATTTGAATTCCTGTTCTGCTACTTTCTAACCTATGTAGTCTTGGGAATTTACTTTTCTGAAACTCTGTCTGCTTATCAGAAAAGTGCCAGTTATCATACTTACCTGACAGCAACATTCCAAGAATCACATAGATGTTATTATTATCAAGGTAGGAGTTACTGTACTCATTTGATACATGAAAAAGGTGAGGACAGAAGCATTGCATGATTTACCGGAGGTAACGCTGCAAATGCCTGGCTGGTTTTCCGATTCCAAGTCTTGTGATAGATTACAATATGACTAATATTGAGAGAATACAGTTAACTTGAGCTGTGGACGTGATCACACTGAAAGGTGCTTCTTAGCAATGACCAAAGAGCAGTCCTGCAGTCCTGATATCAGAGTGGCAGAAGAATGGAGACCTTAGGCTAGAATATTCACCATTTTTATTAGCCAAGGTTAGATTTGGTCATGAGTGAAAGAAGACCTAAAACAACAATGAATTTGAAAAGGTAGAAATATGTTTTTCCCTCATGTAAATGTAGGCAGTCTAGAGTTGATGTGTAGGTTTCAAAATTATTGGGGAGTCAGGCTAGTTCTGTCTGTGTTCTGCCACTCTTAACACTCGGCTTCCACCTTGTGTGGTTCAAGAAGGCTAATCCCTATCCAGACAGCCCACCTACTTTCCCAACAGCAGGAAGGAGGAACAAAGGCAAGAGAAGATGAGATCCCACTCCTCGTGGACTCTTCCAGAAAGTCATGCCTACCTCTTCTACTTGTATCCCATTGGCCAGTCACATAACCACAACTAGCTGCAAGGAGTTGTGCAGCCATGAACTAAGCTGTGAGTTCTATGACTGAGGATGGACAAAAAGAGAATGGGATTGAGGGACTACCAGAAGTCTCTGCCACACCATTCATTTACAGGTTTGGGGTTTGGAATAGTAGTCTAAATGAAACTATTTCTTTTCTCCTGGCCCTTATGCTTTCAATTTGATCAAGAAACTATTTTGATTAAGGAAGGATCTTAAAGGTCTTATACTTGGAGCATTTGGGTTTTCACCTATAGACAAAATTGATTCAAAAGAATATAGAGAATCTTCTACAGAATTATGATATTTTAGACTAATAATATAATTATATAATTGTGTTATCAAATCACAATCTTAATTATTATAAACTTTCATATTTGAAAATATGAGTGTGGCAATTCCTCAAGGATCTAGAACCAGAAATACCATTTGACCCAGCAATCCCATTACTGGGTATATACCCAAAGGATTATAAATCATTCTACTATAAAGACACATGCTTACGTGTGTTTATTGCAGCACTGTTCACAATAGCAACAACTAGGAACTAACACAAATGCCCATCAATGATAGACTGGATCAAGAAAATGTGGTGCATCTACACCATGGAATACTATGCAGCCATAAAAAAGGGTGAGTTCATGTCCTTTGCAGACACATGGATGAAGCTGGAAACCATCATTCTCAGCAAACTGACATGAAAATAGAAAATCAAGTACCACATGTTATCACTCATAAGTGGGAGTTGAACAATGAGAACATATGAACACAAGGAGGGGAAGTTCATACAAGGGGGCTTGTTGGTAGGTGGGGGGCTTGGGGAGGGATAGCATTAGGAGAAATACCTAACGTAGATGATGGGTTGATAGGTGTAGCAAACCACCATGGCGCATATATACTTATGGAACAAACCTGCACATTCTGCACATTTACCCCAGTACTGAAAGTATAATAATAAAAATATGATATATACTAAAAAGACAATACTGTTTTCTCCTTTGTAACCTTTCTGTTTTTAAAACTCACAATGTTTGTGACTCTATGGTCATTCCTTCATTATTTTATATTCAAATAGAAGTTTGCTTTTATTTTTAATCATGTTAAGGAAATAAGCTTCAATTCTGATTTTCTAAGAGTTTTATTAAGGGATAAATGCTGAATTTTTATTTATGTGTAAAATAGCCTCTGTATTTATCTCTGCATTTTCTTCCACTCTTTCTCCTTTCTTTGTTTCTTCGTTTATTCCTACCATGCTTCACTGTATAGTTATATTACTTTTTTTGTTCTTTATATTTTATCTTTTTTTCCCAATAACCAACTTGTAGATCTGTCAATTTCTCTTTTCTGTTTCTAGTATTATTAAATTTTTCATCATTATCAACCTATTCTTCCTGAATTTATAAGATTTACTGTTTGAAATAACAACAAAAAGCTGAATTGTGAATAATAAAAGTTTAATTTTATTTTACTCTTTATAGATTAAACAGAAAGACAATTTGAGGTAGTATATATTTACCTTAAAAGCCTTATAAATAAATGTACTCTTATAAGTGAAAATTTACCCATCAAAATTTAATACATGGTATTTTATGTTTTTATCTTTAATTATTTGGATTTAAAATTTAATGAAGGATTATATAGAAAAGCAGTGGCAAATTTTCATTGTTAATAAGTGACAGTAGTTAATGTGATGTATTTACTAGATTATAAGTGAAAGGGGGAGTGGAATCAAAGGCAGTGTATGAGATTTAAGTTCTAAATAGATGTAATTAGGAATAATAATAACGTAATTTATTAGTTATTAGAATGATGCTGTTTTTAACAGAAAGAAGATAAATTGACAGTTCAGAAAAGATGGGGAATATACAGAATATATTTTGTATTAGTCATGATCTGATCAATACACAGAAACCACACAGAAAATTGGGCAAAGTTTAATATAAAGAATTGTTAATTATCACATAGAATTAGAGTAACGAGATTAGTTAATAAGACTTAAGGAGAATTCAAAAGAATTAAAAAATAGCAGATTTAAGGAGCAATAACTAGCTCAACGACAGAGCACCCAATGTAGAGTTCCCTCCCCTCTCACAGTCTCCCTCCCTACACAGGGCTGAGATTCAGACCTTGCTGGAGAGGAATAGTCATAGCTCACTGAATGGTAGAGAGGTAACTGTGGTGCTATACCAGGGGAACTTGCTGGAAATCTGCCCTCTAAGTTGCTGGGGAAAGATGTTCAAGGGATGGTGTCTTGCCTGATGCACATGACTACAAAACCACCCAAGTTAGGCACAAAGGGAAGTGGCTGGCCACTGATTTCTGACCACTGTACACTACAATAAGGAGGTGTTGAAGAGGCTGCCCAGGCTGAAAAAACTGGGCTGAGCAAGTACGCAGGAGCCAGAAAAGAAAAGTCCTTGTTCCTATAGTGTTTCTCCAGTGCCCTTTACCAACAATATTAGCATCATGCCAGATGGCAAAGGAAAAATGGTTAAAGGGCCCAGTCCCATTTTCTCAGAGCAGACAATAAATGATGCATCTGGAGCTGAGAGTCAATAAATACACAGATTTTGTATTAGAACACAAATTTTAAGAATCACAAATTTAGAGTTAAGCTGGGAACACCAATGGGAAGTCATACCCTTTAGCGGCTTATCTTTGCTAGCACTGTTACTTATGTAACAGTTTACATAGCAATATTACCCACTACTGGCCTCATATATAAAATCTACCGTGCACATCTCGTGCCACATTTTGTATTTTTAATGCTATTGTTTTTTAGTTAAAAGAACCAGGGCTCTAGAGAGATAACTGATTCTGTTTTGTGTTAGAAGAACTTGTAGTATCTTAATATTGTCAGAAATTAAAAGCCATTTTGAAAATGTCTGAAAAGGCAAAGAAGCCAGCTTAACTTGTTTTCCTCCAGCGAAGCCAGGATAACTTGAGCATTAAAAGTTCTGTGAAAATTCATGAATCCAGTGTTATTTAAGTAATGCATATAATGGATATATGCATAAGGAGATTATTTTCTTTTTATCTGTTACAGACTATGCGAACTGTATACCCAACTCTGGTTAATGAAAACCAGACAAAGTAAGTTTAGTTAAAGTCCATACATAGTTCTTGAATTCTGTCAGTTAGGCACTTAAACATGAAATAAGTTACAATCAAAGCTATGAAAGAAGTCAGACTAAAATTAAAATGATTGAGTGTTTGTGCCTGATGTACCAGTTTGCATGAAGATGAGTAAGATTGCAGAAGAGGCTCAGCTCAATCGTAGCAGCTCAGATACGATTAGTAGATATCGGATTTGCGTTCTAGTACATGATCTTTGATGTACTCAAATTCATAACCTCTAGATTAGAAGAACTTTGCTCTTTTATTATTTTGTCATCATTTGGAATATCCATTTTAATTCTACTAGGTTTTTCTTTTAAAATACACATATACACATTCAAACATTAAAACATCTAATCATCAGCGTAAAATAACTTCTTCCCTAATATGATAGTCCGCCCCATCCACCAACCCATTTCTGAGGTTTTCTTTTGATAATATATAAATATATAAATTTTAGGTCAGATTGTTATTATTAATTTTATCCCTCATCAATCATTTTTGTTGTTTTCCTCTAAAACTATCTATAGAACAGATTTCAATAATCATTGATAATCTCTTCACACACAATAAATTTTCCTCATTTGTGAGTTAGTCGTTTTGATACATCATTGTTAAAATACACTTTTTCAAATAGCTCATTCAGACATTTTATGGCATACTTTATTTGCACACACATACATGCACATTCAGTAATGACTCTCTCTTAAATTTAGGCATGCATCACGAAACTGTATCCTAAGACCCATAGGCTTCATACTGTTTTTTCATCTTTCTCTCTCTCTCGCTCTCCTTCCCTCCTCCCCTCCCTCCCTCCCTCTCTCCTTATTTCCCTCTCTCCCTCCCTCGCTCCCTCCCTCCCTCCCTTTTTCCCTCCTTTCTTCCTTCCTTCCTTCCAGGACAGAAGTGTCTGTTCATGTCCCTTGCCCACTTTGTAATGGGATTGTGTTTTTTTTCTTGTAAATTTGTTTAAGTTCCTTATAGATGCTGGATATTAGATCTTTGTCAGATGGTTAGATTACAAAAATTTTCCTCATTCTATATGTGTTCTGTTCACTCTGAAGTAGTTTCTTTTGCTATGCAGAAGCTTTTCAGTTTAATTAGATCTCATTTGTCATTGTTTACTTTTGTTGCAATTGGTTTTGTCATCTTTGTTATTAAATCTTTGTCTGTGTCTATGTCCTGAATGATATTGCCTAGATTTTCTTCTAGGATTTTTATATTTGGGTTTTATATTTGAGTCTTTAATCCATCTTGAGTTGATTTTTATATACAGTGTAAGGAAGGGGTCTAGTTTCAATTTTCTGCATATGGCTAGCCAGTTCTCCCAGCACCATTTATTAAATAGGGAATCCTTTTCCCATTGCTTGTTTTTGTCAGGTTTGTTGAAGATCAGATGGTTGTAGATGTGTGGTCTTATTTCTGGATTCTCTATCCTTTGGTCTACGTGTCTGTTCTTATATCGGTACCATTTATTTTGGTTACTGTAGCCTCGTAGTATAGTTCAAAGTCAGGTAGCTTGATGACTCCAGTTTTGTTCTTTTTGCTTGGGATTGTCTTGGCTATTCAGGTTCTATTTTGGTTCCGTGTGAATTTTAAGGTAGTTTTTTCTAATTCTGTGAAGAATGTCAATGGTAGTTAAATGGTAGCAGCATTGAATCTATAAATTGCTTTGGACAGTATAACCATTTTCATGATATTGGTTCTTTATATACAGAAGCATGGAATGTATTTCCATTCATTTGTACCATTTCTGATTTCTTTGAGGAGTGGTTTGTAGTTATTCTTGAAGAGGCTCTTCACTTCTCTTGTTAGCTGTATTCCTACGGTTTTTTATTCTTTTTGTGGCAATTGTCAATGGGGGTTCATTCATAATTTGGCTCTCAGCTTGCCTATTGTTGGTGTATAGAAATATTAGCAATTTTTGTGCATTGATTTTGTATCCTGAGACTTTGTTGAAGTTGCTTATCAGCTCAAGAAGCTTTTGAGCTGAAATGACGAGGTTTTCGAGATATCAGATCATGTCATCTGCAAGCAAAGATAGTTTGACTTCCTCTATTCCTATTTGAATACACTTTATTTCTTTCTTACCTGATTTCCCTGGCCAGAACTTCCAACACTATGTTGAATAGGAGTGATGAGAGAGGGCGTACTTGTCTTGTGCTGGTTTTCGAGGGGAATGCGTCCAGCTTCTGTACATTCAGTATGATGTTGGCAATGGGTTTGTCAAATATAGCTGTCATTATTTTGAGGTATGTTTCATTACCTAGTTTATTGAGAATTTTTAACATGAGGAGATGTTGAATTTTATCAAAGGCCTTTTCTGCATCTACAGTATTGAGATAATTATGTGTTTTTTTGTCTTTAGATCTGTTCATGTGATTAATTACCTTTATTGATTTACATATGTAGAAACAACTTTGCATCTCAGGGATGAAGACCACTAGATCTGGTGGATAAGCTTTTTGATGTGCTGCTGAATTTGGTTTGCCAGTGTTTGCTGAGGATTTTTGCATCAATGTACATCAAGAATATTGACCTGAAGTATTCATTTTTGTCATATCTCTGCCAGGTTTCAGTATCAAGATGATGCTGGCCTCATAAAATTAGTTAGGGGGAAGTCCCTTCTTTTCAATTTTTGGGAATAGTTTTGGTAGAAATGGTACTAGTTCTTCCTTTTACTTCTAGTAGAATTTAGCTGTGAATCTGTCTGATCCTGGCTTTTTGGGGGCTTGGCAGGCTATTTATTACTGACTTAATTTTAGAACCCATTATTTGTCTATTCAGGGATTCAGTTTCTTCTTTCTTCAGTCTTGGGAGGGTGTGTGTGTCCAGGAATTTATCCATTTCCTCTAGATTTTCTTTTTTTTTTTTTCTGGATTTTTATGAAGATGAACTCATCAGCTATTTTTCTCTAAAGTAGTTTAGGAAAAGTTTGACAAATGCTTAATTTCTTTAACCCTTTATCAATTTTCGCAAAGATAAGTTTGCGTCCTAGCAACCTTGAAAGGTGACTACTGAGTTTTCTTGGTTGTGGTTGTTTTTAAACTCTCTTTAGAAATGTACGGTTGGTTGTATACTGGATGTATTTTCATCAAGATTTTCTTATGTGCATACAGGTCTTCATATCATTCTCTGGTGGTTGTTTGTATTTCTATGTGGTCAGTGGTAATATCCTCCTTATCATTTCTGATTGTGTTTATTTGAATTTTCTCTTTTTTCTTCTTTATTAGCCTAGCCAGTAATCTATCTGTTTTATTTTTATTTTTTCCAAAAAACAGCTCCTGAATTTGTTAATTCTTTTGAAGGGTGTTTGTGTGTGTGTGTGTGTGCGTGTCTCCATCTCTTTCAGTTCAGTTCTGATCTTGATTATTTCTTGTCTTCTGCTAGTTTTGGGATTTCTTTACTCTTGGGTCTCTAGTTTTTTTCAGTTGTGATTTGAAGTTGTTAAGATCTTTCTAGCTTTTGGATGTGGGCATTTTAGTGCTATAAGTTTCCCTCTTAACACTGCTTTAGCCATGTCCTAGAGATTCTTATACACTGTATCTTTGTTCTCATTCATTTCAAATAACTTCTTGATTTCTGCCTTAATTTCAATATTTACTCAAGGGTCAGTCAGGAGCAGGTTGTTCAATTTCCATGTAGTTGTGTGGTTTTGTATGAATTTCTTATTCTTGAGTTTGAATTTGATTACACTTTGGTCTGAGAGACGGTTATGATTTCAGTTCTTTTGTATTTGCTGAGGAGTGTTTTATTTTTGATTATGTAATCAATTTTAGAATAAGTGCCATGTGGCAATGAGAAGAATGTATATTCTGTTGCTTTTAGGTGGACAGTTCTGTAGCTATCTATCAGGTTCACTTTATCCAGAGTAGAGTTCAGGTCTTGAATATCTTTGCTAATTTTTGTCTCAGTGATCCATCTAATACTGTCAGCGGTGTGTTAAAGTCGCCTACTATTATTATGTGGGAGTCTAAGTCTCTTTGAAGGTCTCCAAGAACTTGCTTCATGAATCTGGGTGCTCCTGTATTGGGCGCATACATATTTAGGATAGTTGGCTCTTCTTGTTGAATTGAACACTTTACCCTTAATGCCCTTCTCTGTCTTTTAAAATATTCATTCTTTTTTTCTTTTCTCTTTCTTTCTTTTTTCTTTCTTTCTTTCTTTCTTTCTTTCTTTCTTTCTTTCTGAGATGGATTACAGGTGTGAACCACCATGTCTGGCCCTTTTCTCTTTTAAAAATCTTTGTTATTTGAAGTCTGTCTTGTCAGAAAATAGGATTGCAACCCCTGCTTTTTTCTGTTTTCCATTTGCTCGGTAAATTTGACTCCATCCTTTTATTTTGAGCCCATGTGTGTCTTTGCATGTGAGATGGGTCTCTTGAAGGTAGTATACTGATAGATCTTGATTTTTTATCCAGCTTGCCATTCTGTGTCTTTTCATTGGGTCATATAGCCCATTTACAGTTAAGATTAGCATTGTTATTTCCAAATTTGATCCCGTCATCATGATGTTAACTGGTTATTTTGCAGACTTGTTTATGTGATTGCTTCAGAGTGTCACTAGTCTGTGTACTTCAGTGTGTTTTGGTAGTGGCTGGTAATGGTTTTTCCTTTCATATTTAGTGCTTCCTTCAGGATGGTCTGGTGATTACAAATTCCCTCAGCATTTGCTTGTCTGAAAAGGATCTTATTTCTCCTTTGCTTTTGAAGTTTAGCTTGGCCAGATATGAAATTCTGGGTTGGAAATTCTTTTCTTTAAGAATGTTGAATATTAGCCCCAATCTTTTCTGGCTTGTAGGGTTTCTGCTGAGAGGTCCACTGTTAACCTAATGGGCTTCTCTTTGTAGGTGACATGGCCTTTCTCGCTGCCCTTAACATTTTTTTCTTTCATTTCAACCTTGGAGAATCTGATGAGTATATGTCTTGAGGATAATCTTCTCATGAAATATCTTATTGGGATTCTCTTCATTTCATGAATTTGAATGTTGGCCTGTCTGGCTAGGTTGGGGAAGTTCTGCATGATATCCTGAAGTATGTTTGCAAACGTGGTTCCATTCTCTTTGTCTCTTTGAAGTACCCCAGTCGGTCGTAGATTTAGTCTCTTTACATAATCCCATATTTCTAGAAGGTTTTGCTCATTATTTCTCATTTTTTCCCTCTATTCTTGTCCACCTGTCTTATTTCAGGAATATAGTATTCAAGATCTGAGATTCTCTTCTCTGCTTGGTCTATTTTGCTATTGATACTTGTGATTACATTGTGAAGTTCTTGCAATATGATTTTCAGCTCTAACAGGTCAGTTATATTTCTCTCTAAACTGGCTATTTTGGCTGTTAGCTTCTGTATTGTTTTATTGTGATTCTTAGCTACTTTGCTTTGGGTTACAACATGTTCCTTTAGTTCAGTGAAGTTTATTATTACCCACCTTCTGGAACTTACTTCTGTCATTTCAGCCATCTTGGCCTCAGCCCAGTTCTAATCCTTTGCTGGAGAAGTACTGTGATCATTTGGTGGAAAAGGGACATTCTGACTTTTTAAGTTTTCCACATTTTTGCATTGATTCTTTCTCACCTTTGTGAGCTTATCTACCTTCAATCTTTGAGATTACTGACCTTTGGATGAGGTTTTTGTATTTTGTTTTCCATTTGTTTTTCTTTCAACAGCCTGGTCACTATTCTTTAGGGCTGCTGAGGTTTGCTAGGTGTCCACTCCAGATGCTAGTTGCCTCAGTTTTCCCCCACCTGGAGGTATTACCAGTGAAGGCTGTGAAACAGCCAAGATGGAAGGCTGCTGGGAACTCCATCCCAGTGGGGAGGGGGGAGGTGGGTACTGACCTATTGCCAGCCTGAACACACCTGTAGGATGTGGCTAGAGACCCTGATTGGAAGGTCTTACCCAGTCAGAAGGAACAGGATCAGGGACCAGCTTAAAGAAGGAGTCTGGCTACTTTTTGCTAGAGCAGCCGTGCTGTGTTGGAGATCCCTTCAGCCCCGGATTAGTTTGGGCTCTCCCAGCCCTCAAGCTGAACCAGCTGAGAAGCCTAAACTTCTTTCCTTCTTTTACTTGAAACTTGTTGTTCTAGAGAAGTCTGAGATCAATCTGATTTTGGTCACTTTGTACTTGCTTATTCTATCTGTAAGATTTTTTACTTTATGCTTGAAAGTTTAAGATAGCAAGATATACCTGTGTTTTTTGTTAACATTGCCCACTATATGTTAAGTTTCTATTCACCTTTTCAGATTAATGCTGATTTATTCTGGCCCTCTTCAAAATAGATAACTCAACATAATGGCCTACCTCTTCTTCCCCAAGTCCCATAAACAACAACAGGAAGAAAGAAAACAATGCACCACAGCTTTGGACAGTCATGAAAGTGTCCACAGAGCTGTGGAAGTTTCCACCTTAAAACTTGACAGAAGTAATTTAATTTTCAAATGAACCCAAGGATCAACTCAAGATAAATAGCTGTTTTCTTTGCTGGCCAAACTCTTTCCATATGCTTTTTATTGTCTATAAAATCCTTACTTTCTGTGCTGTGGGTTGAATGTCTTCCAGGTTTTTAGAGCTTCAGTATTTATCTTTAGTATATGTCTCTAAAATGGAATTTCTGATAAATTATATCCTTAAAGTTGATCCAGAGAAGTGGGACAATGTCTGACTAACTTATGAATACCAAGAGCTGAATTCTTTAAAAAATGTACTACCAAAACATTATCCCCTAACTTGTATTGTTCCTGGAGGTGAACAATGGTTATAAGATCTTGCATTTTTTTTTTTAGGCAAACAGGAATTCCCACTGGACTGAATAAATAAACTGTATTTACTACAACTATTTATGTAATTTCACATCTACAAACATGAACAGACAATAAGGAAAGCTTAATGATTGAAGAAAAGTTACATCAGAAACATATCTAACTCAACAAATAGTATAACAAACTCCTAATGATTACAGCTAATAGAGGAAATCAAATCAACTTTGAAATAACTGTGGTTAATGTTAGCTAAGGATTTAACAGATTTTATACCATTAAAAAAGGAAGACTGCCATGAAAAAGAAGCAGAATTCTTAGAAATTTGAAGTATATTTGCTAGAAAATTCTACTTGTGGACTGACTGTCAAAATGGGATATGGCTAAAGACTGAGAACTGCAAGACTGAGTAGGAATAACATCACAGGACAGAGTATCAAATGAGAAATGTGTGGTCCATGGTAAGAAAGAGGAAGTAGAGTCAGTGGTTCCAACAGTTTTTTAGCAGGGGAAACCCAAGAGAATAGAAAAAAAGGAATGACCAAATAAATAATAGAAGAAAATTTTTCTAAGCAGAATAAAGACATTTTTGTTATAAGAATTTAAGGCAGGATTAAAATAAAAATTAAAACAACAAAAGCTAAAGGGCAAACAAAGTAAAATAAGAAAATCCTCATCAAGAAATATTCTAGCTGGGTGCAGTGACTCACCCCTGTAATCCCAGCACTTCAGGAGGCTGAGGTGGGAGGATGGATTGAGCCCAGGTGTTTGAGATTAGCCTGGGCAACTTAATGAGACTTGTCTCTACAAAAAAAAATTTTTTTTTAAATTAGTTGGGTGTGGCGGCATGTTCTTATAGCAGTAGATACTCTGGAGCTTATATTTTGTTGTGAGAGGATCACTTGAGATATGGAGGTCAAGTCTGCAGTGAGCCATGATCATGTCAGCTGCACTCCAACCTGGGTGACAGAATGAGACTGTGTCTCAAAAAAAAAAAAAAAAAAAAAAAAAGGAAGAAGAAAGAAAGAAGTAAAGAAAGAAAGAAAGAGCATTCTAAGCAAATTTTCTTAAAGAGAAAAACCACACTTCTTTTTTTTCCAGAGGGAAAATGATAATTTAGAAGAAAAAAGAACAAAGCTATTAATTATTTAATTGAATGGGATGCTAAGGACAGCAGAGAATGTCTTCAAAACTGTTAGGGAAGATGTTTATAAAACCAGAGTTTTATGCCTGAACAAGATAGAACCCTACACCAATCTGAAAGAATTATTTTGTGATATTCTCATGTCAAATAATGGTTTGGTTCATTTGAGGACTTAAACATCACCTAAAAGACTGACCTTCTTTCTGTTTTCCATTCTGCCATCTTCAGAAGAGAGCTTGTCTTCAGGTTAGAAGATAGTTGGAAGATGGCATCAATTTTCTGGATTACCATACTAGTTAGAACAACACACAGTGAAAAAGGAAAGTCTGTGTATTTGTGTGTGTGTGTGCATGCACACTCACATGTGTGTTTTAATCAGTAAAGAAAATGTTTTCCAATAACACCCAAGTAGATTTAGCTTCATAACATCACACAACCAAGATTAAACTGATCACACTTTAAAAGGGTGAGACTTGACTTGAACCAGTAACAAATCATTCTCATGGGACCTGCCTGCCATGAAGCATGTAGATGTGCAGCAGAGAATGAATGCTTGAATGAAAGCAAGGTTCTTTTACAAAGGATGGGAAGACAGACATATGAATGCTGATGGAAAATATTCAAGCTACTAAAAGCATAAATATTCAATAAATTTTATTGAATTAAATTTTAAAAACTAATATTAAAGCAAAAAAAGAGAAATGCAAGAAGACATAAAAAATGTGAAAAGTAATATGTCAAGAATACATTTAACATATCAATGAACACAGTACATATAAATGGATCAAATTCAAGTTTTAATACATAGTATGAGTAAAAAAGAAATATACACACACATACGCACAATTTGGAAGATAATTATCAAAAAGAAAATACCATTATATTTACATACATATACCCCCACACACAATTTAGAAGAGAATTACCCAAAAGAAAATGCCATTGTATTTTAATACGAAGTTCACTTAAAAATAAAAAAAAAAAATTAAATGACATTGAGAGTTTAAAAACAAACAGAAGAATGCTAATGAAAAGAAAGTAGATATGATTATGTAAGTAATAGACTATACATGATACAATTTACCAAGGAGATAGGAGGTGAAATAATGAATTTTTATGTGGAGAATAATATAGGATCCAATACATAGAAAAAATGTTAGAAATGCAAGGGAAACTGTAGGATTTCAAAGAGCAAGAGACTTCAGGATAGTTATCTGAGTATTCAAAATATCAATTTCACAAATAGTTTATAAATGAGGATTAGAATTTAACACAATAAATAAAATAAACATGCATGAACTATGTGCACACATTTTTCAAATATGTATATAAAATACATAAAAATTGTCCTTGAGTATGTGGCAATTACTGCGTACCAGGTACTATTCTAAGCATAAGCTTCTACTCTTAACCATTAGGCTAGGCCACAAAGACATGTTAAATACATTCTTCAAAGCAGAAGTCATATTGTGTATGATTTCCGACCACAGTGTAATAAAATTAGGAGTTAGGATCAAACAAAAATAAAACTATCAATTGACTTAATCATTTTAAAACACTCAATAATTCTTAGGTTAAAAGGAAAATAAAAATTCAAATAAAGTATTTCAAAATGAAGCATGTAGCATTACAAGTAAAGTCCCTATGATTTGGACAAAGTTGTTGCTGAGAGAAGAAAATTGTGATCTTAAATTTTTTTTATAAGGAAAAAGGAAAGATGAAAACTGAATGGAGTCTTCAACTCAGTGATCTGGGAAACGAATAGGAAAGTAAACATAATGAAAATAGAAGAAAGCTAATAAAGATAAAAGCAGAAATCCACGAACTAGACCAGAAACCACCAGACTTAAAAACAGACTTGATCAATAAGACTAAAAGCTGTTTCTTTGACAAAATCTAATAGACCTATCTTTGGCAAGCTTGACTAAGAAAACTAGACTTTAAAAACAACATTATCATAAAGAAATAGTGCAGAGTTCTAGATACAGAATTGATTTCAAAAGAAAATCATTTCCCAAGAAATGTAGAGTGCCAAGAGACTCCAAAAGATGTAGAAGTCTAGATTAGATCAGTAATCATAAAATAAATTAAAAAGTTAGTTAGAATTCTGCTTTCGAATAAGCATCAGACATGGACAGTCTATAAGAGAGACTTACCAACATCTTTCCTATCATGTACACTCTGTAACTCTTGAATACAGATGGGAAACTTCCCCACTAATTTTATAAGACAAAACTATCATGATACTAAGATTAGGAATATAGAAACACATAGATCTATCTCACTTCTGAAGAGAGTAAGAGGTTCTTAAAGAATAAAACTGAACAACTTAAATCTAGCAGTGTATACATAACAATGAAGTAGGATTCCAAGCAGGGCCAGTTTAAGTTTAGGAACTCTAAAATGTAGTTGGCTTTAACTAGTTACAGAAGAAAAACCACAGGATAAACTTGAAGGACTGAACAAGTTATTCCTGAGTGCAATCTAAGACTAGAGGAAAATTCCCTTGCCTTAATAAGGATATCTATCAGGAAGATTTCACGAACATGGTAAAAATTGGAAGGATTCTAATTACCTGAAAACAAAAATAGCAAAGGTAATAATCACTGCCACAGAGGGCAAACCATGTGTAAGTATGTTTATTGCTCTAATAATTTTGTCACATGTTAGCTGATTGACTCTTTGCAATATCACTCTGTGACAAATACTATTATTATTAAAACAACAATATTACAAATGAGGAAATGAAGCTAATGAGGTCCTTCAATTTATTTAATCTTTAACATTGTATTGAGTGATATAGGAAAAATGATGAGGTATATAAGACCCCAATTTTTGTCACAGATAAAGTGAACATAAATTGGAACATTCAAGAGTCAACTGAACAGTATTATAAAGAGTAGGTTCAATAATGTGATCACTATTCCACAGCTGGTATTTTCCTTACACTTCTGAAATAAATGACTAGAACAAAGTAATGGGGAAAAAATCAGTTTAAAATAACCATGAAACCTATGAAGCCTAAAACATATAGGGGTAAATTGAAAAAAAGCTATGCAAAGCTTAAATGATGAAGGCTATAAAAGTCCATGGAAAGACAGAAACGTATATTTAGACTCCTTTTTAAATTATTGTTATTTAATCAGATGTTTCATCTCTTACTTAAATTAGATCTTGTCTTGCTGAATGTCATCAGAAACATGAAAAAAGTTACTTTCTAAAATTTAACTTTTATTTTTGATAGCTAACCTTTGCTTAAATACACTGTTCTTCTGATTTAGTCACTGTCTTCTGCCTTATTTTATGTTTTAGATTCCTTTCATTTGGGTGTGGGGGGAGGTGGGGTGGGGGTTAGTTATTTTTGTTGATCTTTTGCTGATTCTTCATTCTTGAATAAGAAGGAAATGGCTCTCACTGGTGTGCTTCGCAGACCTTCAGGTTGGTATTGGCCTCTCTCTGATTTGAAGTTTGAGGAGGTGTTTGCTGTGCATATCCTGAGCTTAGTGCGCAGAATGTGGGCCTTATTTATTTGGTGTGGCTCTCCGGGGTTGTGGAGATTCTTGACAAGATGCTCAGGATAATCATTGCTGAGTACATTAATATATGCTGTAGCCTTCTCTGTCCAGTGGAGCTGCAGAACTATCTCATTAGAGTTTACAGTGCTCCACTCTTACAATCTCCTGTGTTTGCCCCTTCAGAGGATTGAATTTCTCTTTCAGAATGAAATCCTCCATCACATGCCAACTTTTGTCTTCAAAAGTGAATATGGAAGAGGTTCTTCACATCCCTTATTGTATTCTTAGGTATTTTATTCTCTTTGTAGCAATTGCGAATGGGAGTTTGCTCATGATTTGGCTCTCTGTTTGTTTGTTATTGGTGTATGGGAATGCTTATGACTTTTGCACATTGATTTTGTATCCTGAGACTTTGCTGAAGTTGATTATCAGCTTAAGGAGATTTTGAGCTGAGACGATGGGGTCTTCCAAATATAATCATGTCATCTGCAAATAGAGACAATTTGACTTCCTCTTTTCCTAATTGAATACCCTTTATTTCTTTTTCTTGCCTAATTGCTCTGGCCAGAACTTCCAATAATATGCTGAATAGGAGTGGTGAGAAAGGCCACCCTTGTCTTGTGCCAGTTTTCAAAGGGAATGCTTCCAGTTTTTGCCTATGCAGTATGATATTTGTATGAGTTTGTCATAATATCTTTTATTATTTTGATATACATTCTATCAATACCTAGTTTATTGAGAGTTTTTAGAATACAGGGCTGTTGACTTTTGTCTAAGACCTTGTCTGCATCTATTGAGAAAATCAGGTGGCTTTTGTCTTTGGTTCTGTTTATGTGATGGATTATGTTTATAGATTTGAATATGTTAAACCAGCCTTGCATCTCAGGGATGAAGCTGACTTGATTTTGGTGGATAAGCTTTTTGATGTTCTTTTGGATTTGGCTTGCCACTATTTTGTTAAAGATTTTCACATCAATGTTCATCATGGATATTAGCCTGAAATTTTCTTTTTTAGAACTGCAAACTACTGCTCAAGGAAATAATAGAGGGCAAAACAGATGGAAAAGCATTCCATACTCATGGTTAGGAAGAATCAATATTGTGAAAATGGCCATACTGCCCAAAGTAATTTATAGATTCAATGCCATCCCCATCAAGCTACCATTGATCTCCTTCACAGAACTGGAAAAAAACACCTTAAACTTCATATGGAACCAAGAATGAGCCCACATAGCCAAGACAATACTAAGCAAACAAATAAACAAACAAAAAACCAAACAAACAAAGCTGGAAGCATCACGCTACCTGACTTCAAACTATACTACAAGGCTACAGTAATCAAAACAGCATGGTACTGGTACCAAAACAGAGATACAGACCAATGGAATAGAACAGAGGCCTTGGAAATAATGCCATACATTTACACCCATCTGATCTTTGACAATGCTGACAAAAACAAGGAATGGGGAAAGGATTTCATATTTAATAAATGATGTTGGAAAAACTGGCTAGCCATATGCAGAAAGCTGAAACTGGACCCTTCCTTAAACCTTATACAAAAATTAATTCTAGATGGATTAAAGATTTAAACATAAGACCTAACACCATAAAAACCCTAGAAGAAAACCTAGGCAAAACCATTCAGGACATAGGCATAGGCAAGGACTTCATGACTAAGACACCAAAAGCAATGGGAACAAAAGCCAAAATAAAGAAATGGGATCTAATTAAACTTAAGAGATTCTGCACAGCAAAAGAAACAATCATTAGAGTGAACTGGCAACCAACAGAATGGGAAAAAAATTTTCATAATCTATCCATCTGACAAATAGCTAATACCCAGAACTTACATAGAACTTCAACCAATTTACAAGAGAAAAACCCATAAAAAAATGGGCAAAGGATATGAACAGACACTTTTCAAAAGAAGACATGTATGCAGCCAACAAACATATGAAAAAAAGCTCATCATCACTAGTCATTAGAGAAATGCAAATTAAAACCACATTGAGGTGCCATCTCACGCCAGTTAGAATGGCAATTATTAAAAAGCTGGAGACAACAGATGCTGGAAAGGATGTCAAGAAAAAGGAATGCTTTTATACTGTTGGTGGGAATGTAAATTAATTCAACCGTTGTGGAAGACAGTGTGGCAATTCCTCAAGGATCTAGAACTAGAAATACCATTTGACCCAGAAACCCCATTACTGGGTATATACCCAAAGGATTATAAATCATTCTATTATGAAGACACATGCACACGAATGTTCATTGCAGCACTGTTTACAATAGCAAAGACCTGGAACTAACCCAAATGCCCATCAATGATAGACTGGATCAAGAAAATGTAGCACATATACACCATGGAATGCTATGCAGCCATAAAAAGGGATGACTTCATGTCCTTTGCAGGGACATGGATGTATCTGGAAACCATCATTCTCAGCAAACTTAAACAAGAACAGAAAACCAAACACTGCATGTTCTCACTCATAAGTGGGTGCTGAACAATGAGAACACATGGATGCAGGGAGGGGAACATCATACACCAGGGCCTGTTGAGGGGTGAGGGGGCTAGGGCAAGGATAGCAGAGGGTGGAGGTATTGGGGAAGGATAACATTAGGAGAAATACCTAATGTGGATGATGGGGGGATGGATGCAGCAAACCACCATGGCATGTGTATACCTATGTAACAATCCTGCACAGTCTGCACATGTACCCCAGAACTTAAAGTATAATTTTAAAAAAAGTGAATATGGAAACATAAAAATTAAATGATGGAAATTGAGATTGCCCTGGAACCTCAGAAAATTATAGGAAGAATGTTTTCTCTCCTCTTATCTTGTGGAGAACGCTGTTTCTGAGCCAGATGGAGGCCATTCTAAGTAGGTGAAAACCCCTTAGTTTTGCCCCAAAACCTTTCAGTTAGTTACAGGCAGGATGGGGTGGGAATCTGGTGTAGATAACTGATCATTCCTGCATAGCTTACAGTACTCTGAAACTCTTTTACCTTTTCGGGATTTAATCAGTATTCCAATAGGAAGACGAGGGTAAGTGAAATAGAGCAGTTTTTCTTCATATTTAGTTATTATTTTTGTTTTTAAAATAAGATTATGATATTTTCCAAATATAAAAGCAATGTATGTTCATTAGATAGCATTTGGAAAACAGAAGAGTGATGGAAAGAAGGCAATCAAAATCCAGCCACACAAAATTATGAGAACATTTTAAAATTTATGTTCTTTGATGTTTTTCCTATATTTAATTTGTTCATAGTTTGATATTATATGAACAATTTTTTATATTCTCTTTTTGCTTTTACTAATGATTATATGCATATTTTGCCTTGGTACAAATGATTCATTAGCATCATTTTAAATAAAGTATATTTTATTAGGTTAGGAAACTTACCTGCTATGTTCATAGCTATAACACAAAGACAAACATGATACCTGACACATGAGAGGGAATACATAAATATTTGTTGGAAAAAATTAAAAATTAATTTCATATTATTCCTTTATTTAATCATTGACTAGTTGTTGAACATTCATATCATTTTATTTTTTCTATTAATAATTTTCTATTGAACAAATCTGGATAAAGGAGTTTACTTCTCAATTTTACTATGTTCTTTGGCATAAATCCTCAGAAGTTTAATATTTATGAAATGGTTTAAACATTGGTAGGCATCTTGATATAAAGATAAAATATTAATAACATGTAATTTGATACCAATCAGATTTTTTGAGGGAAAGAGTTTTTACTTCATAATGAATTATTGTTAATTTTTAATAACCATGGATTATAATTTTAGAGACTTCTCATTATTTCAAATGTTAAAATAAATTACAAAGGCACTTTAAAGTTTTAAAATTTACATTAGTTTTCTTTTGTTCTTTCATTATAGTAATCAAAAGTTGGCTCAACAAGTTGAAATTAAATAAATGGTATTTTATTCTTGGCTAAAAGAAGAAAATTTTCAAACAGCCTTACATTAACTCCCCGAGTAGTTTATTTGCTTCCATAACACATTTTGTATAACATTAAGGGATAACTGGAAATGTATTTAATATCTATTTTTAACATTCTTAATATAACAAATAGAATAAATGAAAATACCCATACAATGTTATAGAGGTAGATGAAAAATAATTTGGTTTTCACCAGTCTGAATTCTATTTTGCCATATGCTGGTGAATGCATCATTATGTAATTAATATAAAGCTATGGCATTTTTTAAAATCTATGTGAGCTAGAGCTTCTGGGCTGTTGAGGAAAGGATATATAGCAACATGAGATAAAAATAAGTAATCATCTAAATCTGTAAGCCAATGAGTGCCATGAAAAATAAAATAAAATCAGTCAATAGATCTGGAGAGAGATTTTCTTTTTGAATTTGAAGGTGATATTTATGAACTATCATTGGTATATCAGACATTTAGATTGTTTTTCTAATATTACTGATAGATTTGTGGTCTTGCTCATTCATAAAACATCTGGTTAGAGTTAAGGGATTCAGTCTGTGGCCACAGAACAGAGGGAATTCATGAACCCTCAGATGAATTAAATCCAGCATTTAGCTGTCAATTAGTGTAGTACTCTGGCCAACAGAATACCTAAAAAGATCAATGACTGACTTTTACATTTTTCAGATAGAAACTTTGGCATAATATACAGTAGAGCTCTGTGTTTTATAGGTATATTCCTTTGAAGTTTCTCTGTTGATGCATTTGCTGGAGGGGAACAACTCTTCATGACTTCATTTTGTTTATGGAATAGTCTAGCTCTTTCTAAGACATTAGATGGCATGTAGTTCTTAAAGATAAAACTGAAAAATTTTAGGTATTTTTTCTCCTTATATCTATATAATTGGCTAAAAAAAGATAATTTTCAAACATCCTTATATTAACTCCTAAAGATGTTTATTTGCTTTCACAACATATTCTGAGTTTAACACAGAGGTCTCTCCATAGATGTAGATAATATAGATATAGATATAGTTATAATTTATAGATAGAGATAGTTACAGATAGCTAAAATATATTGTGAATGCCACAAAATGTAGTGCAAGCCCAAACATGTTTAAAAAATTCACTTCCAAAATCTGATGATCTAAGGCAGGGCTGCTCTGGCTGAGCCAGGGCCTGGTCAAGGCAGAGCTGGAAGCCTGTAAGCCTGTAAGTCTCTTCTCTGAGATGTTGACTCTGAGGCTCTCCTAGGCAAGATGGCTTCTACTCATACTCTGTGGTTTGCAAGGCAGGAAGTTTTGATGGTAGTGGCATGGATCATTGGAAACAGAGTGTACTGCCAGTACCAATCCAGGCAAAGAGAAGGGCTTGGCAATTTTGTTTTAGTAAGCAAGATTGAGCAATCTGATTGGCTTTAATTTTTTGTAGTGTGAATTAGAAAATCTCTCTAATACTGGGGAAAGTAGGAAATGACTCATTGTTTTAAACAGATTTTGAAATACTTCTGTGAGATGTATTTTTGTCTTTTAAGAGATTATTGATTTATATAAAATGATGAGCTTTTTCTGTTTGTTTGTTTGTTTTCTGAGACGGAGTCTCACTCTGTCACCCAGGCTGGAGTGTGGTGGCGCGATCTAGACTCACCAGAGTAAGTAATTCTCCTGCCCCAGCCTCCTGAGTAGCTGAGATTGCAGGCACGTACTACTATGCCCGACTAGATTTTGTATATTTAGTACAGATGGGGTTTCACCATGTTGGTCAAGCTGGTCTCGAACCCCTGACCTTGTGATCTGCCCGCCTTGGCCTCCCAAAGTGCTGGGATTATAGGCGTGAGCCCCTACACCTAGCCCAAAGATGAACTTTTTCTAATTGAAGTGTATCTGTCTATCTTGATGGCCACTTATGCTATTGGACTTTGTTGTATTGCAGGTATTGCTGATGGTACAGGAACTTGGGGTTTTGAAAAATCTTCAGTACATGACTTGGCTTTGTTGGCTTCTCATTTTCTTTCTTTCCTTCCTTCCTTCTTTCCTTCCTTCCTTCCTTCCTTCCTTCCCTCCTTCCTTCCTTCCTTCCTTCCTTCCTTCCTTCCTTCCTTCCTTCCTCCCTTCTCTCTCTCTCTTCTCTTTCTTTCTTTCTTTTCTTTCTTTCTTTCTTTCTTTCTTTCTTTCTTTCTTTCTTTCTTTCTTTCTTTCTTTCTTTCTTTCTTTCTTTCTTTTCTTTCTTTCTTTCTTTCCTTTCTTTCCTTTCTTTCTTTCTTTCCTTTCTATTCTTTCTTTCCTGTTAGTTATTTTTGAGACATAGTCTCACTCTGTTGCCCAGGCTGGAGTGTAGTGGCTTGATATCAGCTCACTGCAAACTCCACCTCCTGGGTTCAAACAATTCTCTGCCTCAGCCTCCCAAGTAGCTGGGATTACAGGTGCCTGCCACCACACCTGGATAATTTTTGTGTTTTTAGTAGAGACAGGGTTTCACCATCTTGGCCAGGCTGGTCTTGAACTCCTGACCTTGTGATCCACCTGCCTTGGCCTCTCACCATCCTGGGATTACAGTCCTCCCACCATCCTGGGATTACAGCAATTACAGGGATTAATTGCTCCCAGCCCTCATTTTCTATTTAAAAAATGTATAGGAATTACCAAATTATATAAGACCTTTGGGAACAAAGAATTATTAAAGCTAAGGCTCAAAAAAAAAATGGACAAAGACACAGAAATAACTATGATATTCTAAATAATTATGTGGAAGTAAAAATGATATATATTTGATTTATGCTTGAAAATAAAACATAATTATTTCTCTTCTTCAATTTTAATCTATATAAGTCCATCAAAATTTTAGTTATTTCCCTTACTCATCTGTATCAGTTATCTATTGCTGCATAACTAAATATTCTTAAATTTAGTGGTTTAAAACAAGCCCATTTCTTATTGTGGTTTCTCTGGGCCAGGAATCCAGAGAAACACTGGCTGGGCACTTTTGCTTTCAAGGTGACATCAGGGCATGGACTCACAACATACATTTCATCAGAACAGCAAGTGAGGAAAACCAGAAAGAGAGGCTATCAAGATGGAAGTAACCATCATTTATAACCTAATCTCAGAAGTAAATCCATCAGTTGTGCCATTTTTATTGTTAGAAGGGAGTCACTCTTTCCAGCCAACACACTTAGGAGGAGGAGATTATGCCAGGGCAAGAATACCAGTGGGCGTGAATCACTGGGAGCCAGCTTAGAAGTTTCACAACCACATCGTTTGATGAATTCTTGGTGCTCTAAACCTGATTTTCTCCACCTCTCTGGAGGAAATTCTCAGGATCAGCTACAATATGGCATTGGGTGTTTGGGTATGTTAGCATCTTAAATTTACACTTTATCTTTTACATACATGTAAAAGACTTGAAATACAATAAAAAATGTCAAGACTGTAACACAGATACTGAGTTGCCATATAGGGATTTGAACTTGACACTACATCCTATTTTCTTATCTCAGAGACATGTACAGAAAGTCCAAAACCAATCCAGTTTTATATATTGAAATTTTTTTAGTACAGTAAATGGAACAGCTAAATGACTAGTTATAAATGGCTTCAGACAACTTTTTTGTGTTTGCATGTAATACTAATTTCAATTATTCTCATGGTTCCTGTTTTTAGATGAAGCTATGAGAAAGGAGCAATGGCCCCCTACTATGTCTCAGGCACTGTGTTATGCACTGCTATCTTGTATAATCCTCACATACATCCTCTAAAATAAGTATTGGTTTATTTTACATAGGAGGAAACTAAACCTTTAGGAAGTTATCAACTTGGCTATGTTTAAAAGCTTGCAGGGTTGAAGATGCAATTCAAGCAAGATATAATTAAGTCCCCACTGTCCCTCCTCTCCTACAAGTCCAGGTTCTTTGTATTATAACATGCTTCCCCTTTGAAAAAGGAAAAGATGGGGAGGGACAAAGAATCAATATTTTCAGAACACCCATCCTATACCACCTATTGTTCTAAATTCCTATCTATGTTAATTTACCTCCAAAAGACTTCATGAGGGAAATATTAGTATTCCTAATTTAAAGATCAGAAAACTGTATCAATTTAATTTTACTTTTGTATATGTAAATGTGTATATTCACATATGTACATGTATGCATATGTATGTATATATATAACATGTTTTAAAAACTGTGAGAATTACCCTGCATTCTAACATATTTAAAGTACTTAAATGACTGAGTCATTAAGGAAATACCCTTTTTAACAAAAATCTGGGTACTTACCAATGGATAATATGTGAATACTAAATGGATATATGATGGCTCCTTGTTAACCAGAGCGCTAAATTAGAACAAATTACTGGGTTACTATGTGTAGCCTGCAGTAAATGCTGAATAATCTCAACACTCCAAGCCTCATAATAATTGAAAAACAAATTAGTCAGCTTAAGATAAAACAATGGTTTAAATAAAAGTAAGGGATTTTTGTCCATTTTTTAAAGAAGATTCTCTTCCGCTCACAGTAGGAGCCATAAAAGGAGGCCAAGAAAATATATGTCCTACATTACTTTCCCTTGGCCACTGGATATACCCATCCTGAGAATATATATCTGTTCTATGAGCACCCGTTTTTATGTGCATCAGACAAGCATTCATACTTTCCCACAGCCAAGGTCTGATTTTCTCAGCCAGTCTGAATCTGTAAAGTCAACTACTTTTTTCATAGTCAAGTGACAGTCTCTGTGACTCATTCCTTTTAAAAACACAAATAAGTTTGAAAAGTTGTTCATAATGAGTTTCTAATGAAAAGATACAATTGTTACAGTTTGATTATCATACAAGCATACTAAAATATATACATAAATAAAACAAAATATTTCATAAGGCACAAAGCTAACTATTATATATACATCAGATGTGAAGATGTTATCACATTATTTTTTTTAAGTTTTTGTTTGGTTGGCTGGTTGGTTGTTTTACAGCACTTGGAAGAATTGATTATTTCCTTCTTTAAAATATTAGCCTTTTTTTTCCAAGTGGCTTTTGCCTTTATTAAGGTTTTATGCATTTTACTGAGGGGTGTGTTTTCTTTTTAAAATTAATTCACTATTATTTTCCCCTTCCTGTTCCAGTTAACTGAGTCATTTGTAATTTTGTCAGATTTATTTATCTATCCAAGGCACCAAATTTATCCTTAAGCCATTCCTTTAAACAGCAAAAGAGACCAAAAAAGAAAACATTAAAGGATTCAAGTGCTCTCACAAAGAAACTGCCAGTTTGGTCAACAAAATTTAAACTTCCAGTAAAAACAGAAAACTCTCTGAGGTGTAGACCCCGATGGCTAAGAAAAACCACAAGTTCAACTTGACCTCGCCAAAAGCATTTATACTTTTAGCCAAACTTATTAAAAACAAAATTTATTTGAAAGGGAGAAAAACATGCTACTGGGTTTCATAACATCAAGATGACAGGCTACAAAGGGGTTTTATTTTTAATAATATTGCCTACTAAACACTTCTCCAAATCTGTTTTTCTTTCAAGTTCCTTTGTTTCCCACTTTTCAGCCACTCCTAGAATAGGCTGTCTACCCTTATGACTAGAAAACAAAACATCACTTCTGATAAAATTCCATATTCAGGAAATATTTCTTTTCTTATTCATATTAGAAAGTAAAGATTTTCCCATTTAGTCCTAGGATGGCAGATAAACAAACATTAGATCAAATGCTTTGAAAAGACAATAACTGACCAATGCTTTCACCTTAGGAAAGTCTAAAATTGTTCAAAGGCAGAGTCCAAACTTAAGATAATATTCTTCTTTCCGAATCCCGGCTTTTCTTTTGTGTTATGTGGAGAGAAATGTTATTTTAAAGTTGTTTGTATTTAATAGGCGATGGCTGGCAACTGGAGGAAGCAAAGTCACTCACGGCCAAAAGGAAAAAGATTTGGCAGGACTTGTGAAGTTCACAGTCAGCACTGATGGTCTTGAAATAGAATTTTCTACAGAAAAAGCTGTGACCATCGTCACTCCAGTGGCACTGCAGATCAGGTGGAGATGTTCCCAATTCTAATATTCTCTTTTTTGACCTAAGCTTTCGAATCAGTAGCCAGTATTGAGATGACACTGCAAATTAAAAGGAAATGGGTGAAGGGTGGGCATTGGTGGCTTTCGATGGTCATTCAGGAGATAACTGAGATATTGAGATGTAATCTGAACAGTAGAGAGATTGATTATGAAAAGCCTTTATTTATAGACTGAGATTTCATCTAATCATATAGAAGATTGGAAGACATGTTCATTTGTATGGCTTAGAATGGAGAGCCTTATTCTACCTTCTTGGGAAACACAACTAGAGAATGGTATATAAGCCACTGGGTGGCCTTCTCCTTATCTCTTACCATAGGATGACATTTCAGATCTTCTGTCTTAGCAACACAAGAACAGGAAGAAGAATTAAGAAAACTGACCTATTATTCTGACCTATGTGCAGGAAGACCTAGAAAAGTGAGATGTTAACTTTTGGGAGGGCAGTTGAATGGAGAATTGCAGAGAAGTACTAAAGAACTTCTTTGCTTGTTGCTTATTAAAAATAAATAAAATAATGTGATCTGCAAACCTTAATGAAGCAGCTACCATGTAAAGCTCTGAGGTATTTGCTGTTAAAAGTTTACATTTAAATATTTCTGATGACAGTGAACCTACCATTTCTAAGACTTTGAAGCTTATACCTCTACTTAAAATGTTAAAAATATATAATATCTGCATCTTAGGTTCTTTTATGGTCAATGAGAAAGGAATTTTATATTTTTATGAGGGGATATCATAGCTCAAGTCTTCTCTATTGAGAGTTCTCTGAATATCTTAAAAAATAAATGTGGAGGAAAATTTAATGTGACTGTGGTAGTTCTGAGAAACACTACATGATCTACGTATAAATGAGAACAATTCTTTTAACTGGCACAAAGTTTTACAGATAACTTTTATATGGCACAGAAACCAAATTTGAGCTTGTAAACTATTACTATGTGCTGGAAATATATATATATATATATATATATATATATATACACGCGCACGCACACACACACACACACACATTTATTTGAAGGAAGAATATTAGTTAAACGTTATTCAAAAATCTTCCTGCATTTTCCTTTCTCTTACATACACTAAATTACCCGTACATCTTATGGAGCAGTAGATACTAAAAGAGGAAAGTTCTATGGGTTGTATGGTATAGGTCTCAGGTGTAAGTTACTTCAAAGGCAGGATTGACATAATCTTACAAAATATATAATACCTGTCTAATTCTCTTCAGAGATGCAAAAAGAAGTTGGGAGAGATCTGTCTGAGAGTGCACAGGAAAAATGGATCTCTTCGAATAAGCTTCCAGAGTCTTAGCATACCTCTAAATGTGCCTATTGCCATAATTGTCAATGCAAGTAATCTTTGTACACCAGATCTATTTATAAAATATTTCCAATTGATTATTTTTGAATGTTGATAGATATAAATCTTACTTCTATAAAAATCAAGTTCTATGAATATAAGGATATTTTCTCTTTTATTCCTATTTAGGTACCTAGAATAGTTTCTGACATATATTAGATATTCAATTAATATTTGCAGAAAAGTATAAATAAAAGGAGATTTAAATAGAGCAGAATCCCATAATAATTTTCTAAAAATGAAATAATAATTATTACTTTAAAAAACAAATCCAGGTTTTCAGTAATCTGGTTTATTTAAAAGAAGTGACAACAGTATAAAGGATAGTTGGTTTTTTTGTCTTCGTTATTTTCTGATTTTGAAAAAAATCTCCTCGAATTTAAGGAATAAAAGACAACTGAAAAATAATACTTTGTAAAGTTTGTATGCCAGTTTTTAAGCTCTTATCTCTTATCACCAATGCCCCGCTTCTACACTCTGTTTTATGATTCTGGGACTGGGACTCTGCCACCCACATTTCTACCTGGCCAGCTGGTTCTCCATTAGGCTCAGCCAACAGGGGATGCTCAAGGGAGGACAGGACGCAATTGCTTCCTGTTTATATTTCCATTCTGGTTAGTGCCCATCACCTTCTTAGGGACTTCCTATCTGTTCCCTGTTCTTATGAGTGTCTTCCTAGTAACACTTCTTCACCTTGATAGTGCCCTTCCATAGCGACACATGAACGCAGTCTGCAGATTACCCAACACTAATAGAACCAGCCCTATCAGACACTCAGAGACACCAGTAGCAGGCAAGCGTTCCTGCTCAGAAGTTTGAATTTCAACCCCACCAAGGCTTTACTCCAATCTAATAAGTTTAATATAGCCATTCTCCCTTCTCTATGGTTTTACTTTTGTAGCTTCAGTTACTTGTGGTCAACTACAGTATGAAAATGTTAAATGGAAAATTTCAGAAATAAACAATTTGGAAGTTTTAAATTGCACACCATTCTGAGTAGTGTTTTGAAATTTAGCAGGTGAATCAACTCTTTGTCCAGCATGTGCATGTTCTCCAGCATGTGCATATGCTCCCTGCTCATCAGTCACTTAGTAGACTGCTCAGTCATCAGATGGACTGTGGTGGTATTAAAGTGTTATGTTCAAGTAACCCTTATTTTAGTTCACAATAGCTTCAAAGTGCAAGAGGAGTGATGCTGGTAATTCAGATATGCCAAAGGGAAGCCAGAGAGTATTTTCTTTAAATAAAAAAGTGAAAATTTTGGACTTAATAAAGAAAAAATTGTAGATGGAGGTTGCTAAGATCTATAGTGAGAATTAATCTTCCATCCATAAAATTGTGAAGAAGGAAAAAGAAATTTGTGCTAGTTTTTCTGTCACACCTCAAGCTGCAAAAGTGATGGCCATGGTGTGTGATAAATACTTAGTTAAGATGGAAAAGGCATTGCATTTGTGGGTGGAAGACATAACAGAAGTGTGTTCTAATTGATGGCAATAGGATTTGGTATTATCCATGGTTTCAGACATTCACTGCTGGTCTTGGAACTTATACTTTGAGAATAAAGTGGGGTCTACTGCTAATTCCAGCCTCTTGCCTTTATTACCTCACTCTGAGGTATGGAAGCTTCTTTCTACAGTTGCTCCTGCTATAACTTATTGTTTCCTTGTTACTTTTTTATTTATGTAGTTAACAACTTTATAACCAATTAATAATTCTATAGATAAAATTCTGTCCAAATAACTAGTGTAATTTTTTCTCCTAATGAGGCCCCGGCTTGTACAAGTTGGTTTTTCTAAGTCTCTTTCTTTGATTTCTTTAGTTTGTGTGTGCTACTTGATTAAATGCCAACAAAAAGCCAATTTTTAAAATGTCAGATGATTTGATGTCAGCAAAATTCAAAATAAGTGAAATGTCCTGAATGCTTCCACCATCTTCCCTGGCTCGCTCTCTCTTTTTTTTCTTGCCCCATCCTATCTCTTTCTTCCTTCCTTCTCCTCTTAAGTTCTTCCCTCTGGATGTTGTTTCCCTCAGTCCTTCCTCTACTCACTTTGCAAATTTTATCTCACTCTGTCGTCACCAACCCAGTACATTCCTCATCTTCTCTTCTATTCAACAGACCTTGAGCTTAGTTCTTTCACTCAAATTCATCAAATACAAGTTAGGTCCTTTATCCAGGGGAGGGCAGAGAGGAGCAAAAGTTCCTACACATTAGAGCAAGAGTAATGGAAAATTAAATGTCTATCCACAACAGTGGAGAGGCTTTAATTTTGTCAGTGTCCTTTGAGATATCTTTCAGTGAAATCTTATCAGTGGCTATCTGATTAGTTTACAACTGAGACCTAACCCCAGCTTATTCCCAAGGTCCTAATCCCTTCCTATTTTCCTTTACCTTGGATAGCAGATAGCAGAAGAAAGCAACATTCTATCCTGCCAGAAAGCAGGAAGAAACCCTGGCTGGTTGAGCCCCTAGCTAAGAAATACAAAGCTCATCCAGCTATTTCCTCAGTGAAACTGCCAGAATCACACTCTCATCTTAGTTCCTGGTTCCCATCAAGCCTTCCTTATTGCTTCATGAGTGCAGGGCTTTCTATTCCTCACCCCCACCCATAAACGAGAATTTCCTTTTAGATCCCAACTCTTAAGGGTATTACTCTCAGCTAGCTTTCACATAGGAATAATTTGCTTTCCTAATCTGTTCTAAGGTGTTACCAGTTTTATACGTTAACTTTTCCAAGAATATTTGTAGTTTACAGAGTATGCCCAGAAACCTGCTGTCTTAACACAAATCCTAAGAAATTCTAAGAGGTGAATTTTGGCCATGAAACAGGAGCTGATTTGGGTTATCTTTACAGAAGATATTTCTTCATTCTCAAATCAATCAACTTAAGAGGGAGGCCAATCTAAACTAGACTTCTACTCCTGGAACGCAGCGTTATGGGTTGGAAAGTTTAAACATCCTATAAATATATAAATAAAGATAAAATAATATGCTTTTACATCTTACTAGAGATACATTTTAAAAGACAATAACAATATAAGAAAAATAGTCTGTAGCTTTATTATGGTAGAGTGTAAATCAATGTAAGGTGAATTTATTTTTATTATGCTAATTGCCTAGAATCCATAGTCTCAGCCAAGAAACAGTCTGTTTTTCATTTGCTCACTGACAAAATTTGACAAATAAAAGTTTGGTTGTAGATCAGAAGGGAGCTAGAAATAAAATAGCAATGACTATTATAAGATACTTTTGGGGGGATGTTTGCCATGACTATTACTTAATAATGTGTGCTATTTTTTAATTTTTAAGAAAAGCCTATTTCTGAACTGAAAAAAAATGCTTGTAAGCTTATTATTAAAATTGTCCTTACATACATTTCCTAATATAGTCATGCAGACTCATAAGCGTCTTACAGTACTGTTTTGCCATCAAGTATTAGAACTTTTTGGACTGCACTGTGGCTTTGTTTCTGAGAAATGTTCTCTTTTTCTTGATGTTTATGGTATCAGGTAGACTAAAGTAGTTTTAGAGGACACCTGAAGGTCGTGAAAGGGAAAGACAAGAACTGACCTCCTTATAGTGGAGTTTTTACCACCAGTTTCTCCTTTTCATCTACTTGGCAGAATCCTTTGACTTCTAAAATACAAATGTGGGAAAATTAGCTATCTTAAAACTCCTTTGAGGTTTCATGGATGGTTTCGCCAAAATTTTACTTAGCATTCTAGGCACTCATTCTAAGCTCTTGTGGGAGAAAAACAGTTCTCTTTCTTTCAGAATGTCTCCTGAAATCTGTGTAGCCTGTATAAAAGAAGACATAAAAGGCGAGGTGTTGAAATGTAAGCACTATGGATAATAAATGAGGGCTGATGACAGCATAAAAAGCCACACATATTCTGATGAGAAATCTCTGCTTTTCAGAGGAATGGTTTCTGTGTATGCATGCACACACATACACTTGAAATTCCAGAAAGGAAGCCGAACATCTGGTCACTTCATTCTAGTATTTCTTAATTTATAAGGATATGAAAATTTGAACATCCCATATCAGAAAGTCGTCATTCTGTGATAAGTTTCTCATTTTCTTGGACTGAATGGTTTTCTTGTGAATATGACATGGAATTATTATTATATAAGTTTCATTTGTGACTCAGAAAAACATACCTCTGAAGTGAATATGTAGTCCATTTATGACATTAAGCCTGGCATCTGGCTCACAAAATCCATTGCTGTTGTTGCCACTTAATTCAAGATTCTGTTAACTATGTATGTTTCACATGACCTACAAAGAAGCTTTTCTGAAAATAACAAATATAAAGTTTGAAGAGTTTTCAGGATCTTTACTAACCTTTGTGGTTTTAATATTCCAACATATCTTCCTTGAGTTAACATTGGCCTACTTGTTCTTTTTTGAATAGAGAGAAGTTAATATGCTAAACTGCATTAGAAGTACGATATAAATGAAGATTCCTCCATCACTGTACAAATATCTTAGTTACTTGGCTGTGCATGTTTTACTCATGTTCAGGCAGTATATAGTAGAGAAGAAAGTGTACTGAGAGTAAGGAGACTAATTCATAGATATTAACCAATTCATTTCATATCTCAAATCTGGTTAATCAGCTACAATTCAAAATGGTGGAACTGCTGACAAATCCATTCCCTTGCAGTTCTAAATTTTAAAATCTATCTGAAGCATTTAATTCAATATAATAAATACTGAAAAAAATTAGACAATATGGAAAGCATATAGAAGCTATTAAAGGAAACACTTTAAATTCTACCATAGAAAGCATAGTCAATATTTTATAAATGTTATTCTAGACTTCTCTTTATAATTGAACACGTAACTTTATGTACATAGGAGTATATTATCCATATTAGCTCTTTCTCCCATTACTAGAAAGAAATACCTGAGACTAGGTGATTTATAAAGAAAAGAGGTTTACTTGGCTCATGGGTCTTCGGGTTTTACAGGAAGTACAGTGGCTTCTGCTTCTGGGGAGTCCTCAGGGAGCTTCCAACCATGGCAGAAGACAAAGCAGGAGCAAGCATCTTAGAAGGTAGGAGCAGGACTGAGAGAGAAGAGGGAAGGTGCCACACACTTTTAAACACCAGATTTAGTGAGAACACACTACAGAGTACCAAGTAGGGGATGGTGCTAAACCATTCATGAGAACTCCACCCCCATGATCCAGTCACCTCCCACCAGGCCCCACCTCCAATACTGGGGATTACAATTGAAGGTAAGATTTGACTGGGCATGCAGACCCAAACCACATCACTATGTGGTATATGTTCCTCTCAAACCTTCTTTTTATTGTATATATTTAAGGTGTACAGCATGATATTTTGATACACGTAAAATAAAATTACTCAAGCTTTCTTTTCCTACTTAAAATAAGCCAAAATAAGTTTGCATATTAGTGAATCTACATGTACAACATCTTTTTTAAAAAAGATACAGATAATTCTAATGTATAGATGTACTAAGATTACTTAATAATTCCTCTTGTTAGATAATTAGATTCTTAGTTTTCCTTCTCATGAACCCCATTGTGATGAATTTTTTGTGCTCCTGCTTTTCCACATATGCGCATGATTTATTGTTCCCCTGGAATAAATAACCAAAAGAGAGATCACTGGGCCAAAGTATATGTATACTTTTAATATATATTGCCAAATGTCCACCATGAGATTTAGTAAATTAACTTTCCCATAAGCAATGTAGGAGAGTGTGACTTTTTTCAGCCTTACCAACAATCAGCATTTTATTGAGAATTAAGAACCTGTCATTCAAAAGGTGTTAATTCATTGTTTTTTACTTGCACTTTCCTTATTATTAGTGAAGATGAACATCTCCTCAAATGTTTTGATCTATCATTTTCCTCACTTCTTAATTGCTTGCTCTTATGCGTGGCCCACTTTTTTTTTTTCTTTTGGGATTTTGATCTTTATTCACACTGATTTACAAATCAGGTATTAGTTTTTGATGAATCTATTACAAATATTTCCCCCAAGACTTTTGTCTTTCAACATTGTTTATAGAGTGTTTTTGTTTATTATTGTTTGGGTTTTTTATTTGTTCGTTTGTTTGGATGCCAAAAAAAAAAAAAAAAAAAAAAAAAAAAAAAAAAAAAAAAGGGCCAGGTCCATAACATCCCATGTAAATAGTCTATTGTGAATAGATTTGATGTCCTATATTAAGATGATAATAGGGTGATTTGCTTGAAGCACCTTCCTTGCAATCTATACTCCTTGGGAATATGGTAGTAATGTGTTGAATGTCAAGGATTTAGAATTTGGGAATTAAATTGAGTTCCTAGTCATGTGAGATGCACAAAGTCAGGAGAAAAAATTCTCCTGAAATAGGCATGGCTCATTTCACATATTTGCCTGAGAAGCGTTCACTGTTTGGTTTTTATCATCTACGATTTAGTTCTCATCCAAAAAGTTCAGATTGGATAGCATTCAATGCTTTAAAAAAAATGAACACACATCTGAAGGGATGAGAGGTTAGTAGATCTTTATTATTTACATTTGCAAGTAACCATCTGGTAAAAATTTTGGTCTTTAGAAACAAATTATTTACTCCCTTAAACAATATAAACAAGCTAGTTAAGCTTCTGTAAACTAGGTGTTAGAGATCTTTCTCACATTTTTAAATAATAGAGTTTTTCAAAAGTTATTTAATTTAGCATATACCTAAATACCTACGCTATATGAGAGCAGCAGAGTGTAGCAGAAATAGAATTGAATTGATATCTGGCTCATACTTCCAATTTTTTCCAATGACATGCTGTAATTTTGGAAAAAGGCCAGAATTTTTGTATTGGTCAATCTGTTTACTTGTAAGAATTCTTCTTCTTCTTTTATACACTGAAGACCTTGCCATTCGGTACCATCCAGATTATTCTAAAGTCCTTTGTGGATTTCTAAGAGCCAAATAATCGTAATGTTATTTGACCAGAAGGAAGATACCTTATAAGCAGTTAGGTTTATATAGATGATTTTATGGAAGGAGTATTTCCATTGTTCTCAATTCAGCTGCAACAGACTTAGGTTCCTTCCTAGCCTTCAGTACTTTCCTGCCTGCTCCTTTTTTCAGCTGATGAGCTCACCTTGTTCTTAAAATAAAAATATCAAGACTAACCCTGATTGATTCTCATATTCATCTTACCCTATTTCCTTCTACTTCTACAGACATCTCTCCAAATTTTCCAGCTCAGCCGACTCTCAGAAGTGCTAGCTTTACCCCTGATCATTTGATGGATCATTTTACCCCTTACTTGTTCTTTTCTTCTCCATTCCATTTCTTTCTCCTTTAGTTTCAGTAATGTGCATCTCCTACTTTGACAAAAGGCTTTACTTGACCTTAGTACCATTCTCCCTTCCAGTCAATTTCTATTTGCTTTATTTTTGTGGCAGACCTCTACCTATGTTGCCTCCCCAACATCACCCCTGTCATTACCTCTGTAGCATGGTTTTCAATCCGCTCACTTAACTTTTTCAAAAAATCAACGTCTTTGTTGTCAGTTATAATGACAAATGCAGTCTACTTGACCATTGACCATTTTGTAGGTTTGTTTTTGTTTTTGTTTGAGATGGAGCCTCACTCTGTCACCCAGGTTGGAGTACAGTGGCAGAATCTTGGCTCACTGCAGCCTCCGCCTCCCAGGTTCATGCGATTCTCCTACCTCAGCCTCCTGAGCAGCTGGGATTACAGGCCTGCACCGCCATGCCCGGCTAACTTTTGTATTTTTACTAGAGGTGGGGTTTCACCAAGTTGGCCAGGTTGCTCTTGAACTCCTGGCCTCAAGTGATCCACTTGCCTTAGCCTCCCAAAGTGCTGAGATCACAGGCATGAGCCACTGTGCCTGGCCATTTTGTAGTTTTTGACACTTTTTATTCTAATTCCTTCTTGAAACTCTCTTAATTCTTTGTCCTTAGTGAAATGGCACTCTGCTAGTTATTTTTCATCTACTTATGCCCTTTCCTTTATGGGTTGATTTTTAATTCATTTCTTGGTTTCTTTCTAAATATTCTGTCAGTTATCTTACAGAATTATAAAAGAACCAGAGTTCAAAACCAGACGTAACATTAATTTTTGGTGTTACTATGGGAAAGTAACTGTGTAGCGTGAGAATGAGACAATGAAGATTAAAAGAGAATCTGTGTAAAGGCATCTAGCACAGTACCTGGTCAGAGCTAATACCAACTGGTGTAAGTCATCCATGTTTGATCTTCTCCCTGACATCTTTATTTTTGATAATTCTGGCTAAAAAACTTTTCGTCTTTTCTAGCCACCTATAGTTTAGGAAAGCATATATCACCCAATTTAATACTTAATAATATACCATCTTTTACCAGTAGCTGATGTTTTATGTTAGCTGTCTCTTTCTAACGACAAAGCAGGGATCATCCCTAACAATTCCACTGTGTGTCATTCAGTTTTCAATGACAGTAGATATCATTGAATTAACTAAACTAACGCGTTCCCCTTGCTCTGCTCCAGACTTCTAACGAGTGGTCCAGGAAATTATGAATATTGAAAGGAATTTAATATAACTTTCCTTGTCATCTCTCTGGTGTCTTTGCACTTCCATAAATATGATTACACTTTAAAATAAAGATGTTAAGCATGGGTGCTAATTTATTAAAAATTTCCCTTATTCTTTGAATTTTTTGGGTCAGGTTATATACCCCATATTTTTCACTGTTTCAACAAATTCTTTTAGAGTACAATAAAATGTCATATACTAACATAATGATAACTGAAAGAAGGATTCTTTCCTTAAAGAGCTCACAGTTTAAGTAGAGTAGACAAATATGCATGCAATTCTATTAGAGTGTGGTAAATAATATCACACGAGAAAAGACTGAATATTATAAATATATTACCCCCCCAAAGAAAACTCTTAAATCATTCTTTGGTAGTAGTGGGTGATGTGAAAATGCTTTCAGAGAAAATAATTTCTAAGATAAAATCTGATGATTCCTTTCGGACAATAAAAATACAATTACAATTATTTATAGAATTGCCTTTAAAATAGATGTACATCATTTTCTTTTAAGTTAATTTTTAATATCTTCACTCTCCTGCTTCCTCCTTTTTAAAAAAAAATACTCCCATATTTTGGACCTGTGATGTTGTAAACTAGGTTTCTAGTTATGAGATTTAGTAAAGCATAATAATTTTAGCAATTGGATATACAAAATATTTTAAAAAGTAAAGGATCAATTAAAATTAACTTCCTCTTATTCATAGAAAGTGGACAAAAATTTTCAACCTCGATATTAGAAGCTAAGAAACTCAATTTTAAAAATGGCATAAAATGTACAGAAAAATATCAAAATGAAAATTTCAGTGATGCATTATCAAAACTGACATTCAAACACTGTCAGATCTAAAGTTATTCATATGTACTCATGATTAATGTGAGGCAGAGGAAATATTTTATGACTGGAAAAGGTCACACCAAAGGGCATTTATCGTTTTTGGCTTTGCTGTATGTAGAAAGGCTTATGGTTACTTTCTTCCCAAATGAGTTTATTCAAAGCAAAGATAACATCTCTACCTCTAAGGGTATAAGGAAGAGAATAAAGACTTTTTCCTGGGGAAAAAAATCATTGTATATTTCTTGTTAGTAACAAAGTGTCTCCCAAAGGGAAAAGAACCAAATCAATGAATTTGTGTTATGCCCAATTTTCTGTTTAGAGAGAAAAGAAAATATTCTCTTGCATTTCCCTACTTATCTTATAATAAAATTAAAGCAAATAGAAAAGAGAATCCAGCTTATCAAAAATCTCCATTGGGAAACCATAGGCTCCCAGTTTACATACCATTTGTAATTAGCTTTAGGGTCTCTCACCTAATTCTTTCCTTTGAATTAATTAAAGTATGTTTGAATGTGACAGACATTTCAAAATTCCCTGTAATCTTTCAGGAAGAGAGCTTTTTTTCATTCTTCTTTCCCTCCGTAGCTATAGAGCTCCAAGCTCTGAAGATATTACCACAATGTTGCAAGGTTGTTTACCTTCACTCCTTCACAAAAGATAATCCAACAAATTACATTAATTATAAACCAATATGTTCCGTTCAATTCCCATATGAGCCAAACCTGGGGATGAGCATCTGCTCTTATTTTCTGAGCTTGGTTTTGAGGACAAGATTCACAACAATGCTCAATCCATAATTAACGGAAAAATTAAAGATGCAACATCCCGACATCCTGCTTTGTGAAGCAGTATGCTTAAAAATATACATGCCTACTCCTGGCAGGCTTTTTTCTCCCCAACTCAGAAATAGTTTATTGTTACCCCTGGCATGTTTTTGTTTGTTTAAAATATTTACATGTATGCTGTACTTAAACATGTAAATATTTTCTACAAAAAGAATGAATAGTAATTTGCCATTGTGATTTTTAACAAATTGGGGTTTCATCTTATCATAGACAATTTCCTCTCTTTCTTTTCTCTTAAAAATCACATTTATTGTTTACTGAACATATTGTTTCATGGTATGGGAAATGGAAATGGACAAAATTTGTTTAGAATATTTGGTTTTCTTTTTTCCTGCTTGGCCCATAAAAAGAAATAATAGTAAATTATACCAGATACCCATATACAACTACAAATATATTTAGCACATACATCTTTTATTCTATTCATGGAAATCCCAGTTAAACAGTTGGTGGTAAACAAATATTTAAAATATCTGCATTATAGATACCTAATTCATATATAGCATCCATATGTGATTGAATATAAATAGGCACACTGTTTAAGTACACCCACACACCACACACAAAGTGAGTGGAGAGCAGGGCAGCAAATGAGCTTCTCTTTTCCTTCAGATGTATAGTACCTTAGTATAATGTGAACATAAGCATTCTTTACATAATTGCTCTGAGATCCTAAGAAGAAAGGAGCCATAAAATTGAGCATAATTCTATGTACCTCTGAAGTGGTTTTTTATCTTTATTGCATATCCAATCAAGAAGGAAAAATTATTCTGCTTTTATTGAACTTCCCTTGCCTCGAATTATTCTCAACACCAACTATGTGCACTTAAAAAATCTTACCATATACTGAAATGAACTTTTATCATAGAATTCATATTGTTGGAGAGAGGTGAATATGGTACAGGATTCTTGGTTCTTTCAGTGACTGGAGGTCCAGGTGACCCTTATGATGGTCCCATGGGATGCTGTGTCACAGAACACTAGCCTGCAGTCCGGATGCTAAGAACCACTGGCCTGATTTTTATGGAAAGAGAAAGTTTGTCAGTGGGTGGGCAAGGAGGGCAGCTGGCTCTGGCTTCATATTCACAAGAGACCTGCAATTTGTATGTTGACATTCTCTCCAAGAGAAGTTTTACATAAAATTATGAACAACATTGAAAGACATAATACTTAAGATGCTTCTAACTACAAACAAGAAAAATCCCAACTAAGGTGTTTCTTAAGTTTTTTAGAAGTTATTGTTTTATTTAACAAAATGGTCACAAGCTGGCAGTCTAAGTCATTGGACAGACCCAGGATTTCCGATGTTTTCACTCTGATATCATTAATGATTAGATTTTTTTGATCAGTATTGTCACTTCCATAGCTCCAGACATTGTATCTTCACACAGCATGTTCCAAAGTAGGAAAAGCCAGAAGGGGAGAAAAATCTTCACCTCCTTTAAGGCCCTCTAGGAAGGAAAATATTTCCCAGGAGCCCCTGTTAATTTCCCTTAAGGTCTTTTTGGCCAGAATTGTGTCCCATGACGAGGAACCTAATACTATTAGGTTAGTGCAAAAGTAATTGCTGTTTTGGATCGTGAATTTAAAATCTTTGCAACTAGGTTCAAACACATCCTTAATACCAAAATAGAAGACATTACAATCAATACATTTTTGCCAACAAGAAATAAGTTTTATTCCTGTAGTGTAAAAATCCATGCTTTGGGATTTGATGAACTCTTGGAAAACATTTTCTGCATCCTGCTGGTTGTGAAACTGTTTTCCCTACAATAAATTGTCAAGATGCTTGAAGAAGTGGTAGTCACTTGGCGAGGGGTCAGGTGAACATGACAGATGAGGCAAAACTTCGTAGCCCAATTTGGTCAACTTTTGAAACATTGGTTGTGCAATGTGTGGTTGAGAGTTGTTATGGAGAATTGGGCCGTTTCTGTTGACCAGTGCCACCTGTGGGCATAGCAGTTTTTGGTGCACCTCATGAATTTGCTGAGCATACCTCTCAGATGTAATGATTTCACTGGGATTCAGAAAGCTGTAGTGGATCAGACTTGCTGCAGACTACCAAACAGTGACCATGACCTTTTTTGGTGCAAGTTTTGCCTTGGGAAGTGCTTTGGAGTTTCCTCTCAGTCCAGCCACTGAGCTGGTCATCACCGGTTGTTGTATAAAATCCACTTTTCATTGAATGGTGCAATGTGATTAAGAAATTGTTCATTGTTGTTGCATAGACTTAAGAGAAGACAACACTTCAAAAAGACACTTTTTAAATTTTTGCTCAGCTCATGAGACATCCACTTATCCATCTATTTCACCTTTCCAATTTGCTTCAAATGTCAAATGACCCTAGGATGGTCAACGCTGAGTTCTTTGGCAACTTCTTGTGTAGTTCTGAAAGGCTCAGCTCAGATGATTGCTCTCAATTGGTTGTTGTCCATTTCTGGTTGCCAGCCAATAGGCTCCTCATTTTCAAGACTATTGTCTCCTTTGCAAAACTTCTTAAACCACTACTGCACCGCGTGTTCATTAACAGTTCCTGGGCCAAATACATTGCTGATGTTGCGAGTTGTCTCTGCTGCTTTATGACTCATTTGATCTCGAATAAGAAAATCACTCGAATTTGCATTTTGTCTAACATTATTTCCACAGTATAAAATAAATATAAAATAAACAGCAAGTAATAAGTCATTAACAACAACAACAACAACAAAAACCCAGAAAGCAGTAAATGTACATTAAAATAATATGTAATGGGCCAGGTGCAGCAGCTCATGCCTGTAATCCCAGCACTTTGGGAGGCTGAGGAGGGCAGATCACAATGTCAAGAGAGCAAGGCTGTCCTGGCCAACATGGTGAAACCTCATCTCTATATAAAAAATTAGTTGGGCATGGTGATGCATGCCTGTAGTTCAGCTACTTAGGAGGTCGAGGAAGGAGAAACTCTTAAACCTGGGAAGCAAAGGTTACAGTGAACCAAGAGTGTACCACTGCACTCCAGCCTGGAGACAGAGTGAATCTCTATCTCAAAAAATAAATAACTAAAAATAATGTGTAATATATCCACAGTTATTTAAGAATGTATTCCAATATCAAATGGCAAATTTCAACAAGGCTAAAACTGCAATTACTTTTGCACTAATCTAGTATGATTAGACTAGGTCAATAATAATTTATTTTCATCATTTTCTAAGACTAGGAACATAGTTGTCCATGAGAATATCGCTGTTGCATAGATAAATGAGAATTTGCTTGCCATTGTATGTCTGTTGTACAGCATTGCACATGTGACCTTTACCAGGCTATATGATCTGGAGTGTACTGTAATATAAATACATAAACAGGTACACACACAGATACATATATTATACATATATTTCTATACTTATAATACCACAAAATTATACATATGTATATATTCCTATACTTTATAATGCCACATTTTTTTTTGCATTGGGCATTCTCTACAGTATTAATAATGTTTATTGGTTACATAAAAACAATTTTAAAATATTACATAATGTTTGTCAATCTGTTTTGGAATTTCTTCTACATTTTTTAGAGGTATGGAATGGCATAGGCCTCTCTCAACCTCTGCAAGATACTGGTGGTAGAATTTGCCAGCTGTGTGTTTATAAACATTTGTTCTTAAAATCTCTATACCTCATTTTTTTTCCATGGATAAAACTGGAATAAAATTACTGGGCTGCCTAAATGGATCCTGCTCCATGGGAAGGATCAAATGATCCAATGCATGAATTACATAAGACTGCCTTGGGAACAGCATCCTCTATTAATCTGTATTTTATCCTTTTAGGGTTTCATACTGAGCTGCAGTGCAAAGATGGATGGGGAAGCCTGCTGTGAGTCCCAGGCTACAGTGCTGGTTAGCACAGAAGTTTCCAGTGAAGGAACTGGAGGCTGACTGGTTCCACTTGCCCTCCTTCCCTGTCCATCAACCACAACATGCCTCCAAATGCAGAAAGTCTAACCACTGGCCCAATTGTCTTCTGGAGTATTTTGGCTCCATCAGAAAACACTTTCCAAACACCACATTATTCAGGGTATTATTGTACAACACTTGTAAGCATCGAGTTGTCCCAAAGAGTTTAACATAACATTTGGAAAGACTCAGAAATTAAGGCTTTGCAATTCCCAAGTTTCTGAGGTTTATCTACTCTATCCCCTCTTCATTGAGGTTCCAAAAATGCTAGGAAAATCCCTTTTGGTGTTTTCACTGACACCAGTAAACAAGCTTCTTGCAACTCTTTTGGTCTAGACGTTTTCACATGCAGAATATGACTGGGTTCAAACCTCTGATGTGATTTTGGACATGTTACATTTAGCTGAGGGCTCAGCATCTCCTTTCTTCAGTTTACAATATTACCAATTGCTGTCTCTGGCCTGAGTGTTCTTCAAAGGGTAGACACATAGTTAGAAGTTCAAAACTAGATGAGGAGACAAAACCCACAGGTATAAGGTATATCAGAAAATTATTTTTACAGTAAATATCATACTATAATTCTGGTGGTTTTTTGTTTGTTTATTTTTTGTATCCCCACAAGTCCTTGTAAATTATTTAAGGATAGGAATGTGTCTTTTTTTTCTCTTTTAGTCTCTACTGATTTGTATGGTACCTGATATGTAGCAGTTGCCCAATACATATTTGCTGAATATGTAAGATGACTAAGAAATGAACAAAGAATTAAGTAAAACCAAATGTGTAAGACGCTGGCCAGGTTCAGGTGAGTAATTCATCAAGGATTTCTGGAAGGATATGGAAGGTGAGGAAAGAAGTTGGAATCAGATTTGGATGCATGTGGGTAAAAATAAGAGTGGGGTAGAAATGAGGGAGTGGAAAGAACTATATGGCAGAATTTTTTTTTTTTTTTTTTTTTTTTTTTTTTTTTTTTTTTT
>NW_022436950.1:40647771-40701488 GCF_009761245.1 Sapajus apella
TTTTTTTGAGATGGAGTTTCACTCACGTTACCCAGGCTGGAGTGCAATGGCGCAATCTCGGCTCACTGCAACCTCCGCCTCCTGGGTTCAGGCAATTCTCCTGCCTCAGCCTCCTGAGTAGCTGGGATTACAGGCACGCACCACCATGCCCAGCTAATTTTTTGTATTTTTAGTAGAGACGGGGTTTCACCATGTTGACCAGGATGGTCTCGATCTCTTGACCTCGTGATCCACCTGCCTCAGCGTCCCAAAGTGCTGGGATTACAGGCTTGAGCCACCGCGCATTTTAAGAAGTAGAAATGACATTTGGAAAGACCCAGAAATGAGAAATATTATCTGAAAAATACCATCAAGCCTATATTGAAGAGAAAGGTTTTTTTTCCCCTAATACTATAACCTTATTTCCAACCTTCTATTTTTGCTCTATTAAAGGAGAGGCAACTACTTGCTTATAGCTTATTTACATGTGTATAGTGTAAAAAGGATTCTCTCCTTAGATCTCTAAGGGGGAGTATGCAAAGGTATGGAGACTTGGAAATTAGGAGCCTCAGTAATTCTCCCTTCATTAAGAGACAATTTGAAGTTTTGGTGTAAGTTATTTGGCAGAGAAGACACTGTGAGAGATCCTAAAAGCCAAATAATATTTCCCCCCTAAAATTTCTTCCTAGAGAAATGGATTTCCGATGTGCCTCACAGGTTTCTTGGCATTTTATTAGGAATGCATTATCCCAGTCATAGTTTCAGACACTACAACTTCTGCTAAAATTCTCTGCTTAGAGAACTGTATTCTATTGGGGATTTATTACAACTTTGTTCTTAAAAATCCCTGGAAAGCCAGTAGACAATCCAGTGAGTCAAAGTTCTTATACTGCATTCCCTTTTCCAATTCACCTGATATTAAGATGATAAGCAGAAAAACTGTAGGTTCAGTCAAGTAATAGGAAGGAAGAGGCTCCACCCGTGTTCCCATTTGGGGATAATTATCTTCTGGACAACAGCAGGCCCAGATCAGGAGGGGAGGGTAAGATGGGAAAATCCTAAAAAACTTCTGATTGGTTCTCATGACATCAATAAGTCATTACTATGGACGTAACAGTTAAAAGCTACCTTTTCCTATTAGGTAGCTTTTCTTTTTCTTTTTCTTCTGCTTTACTTTTCTTTTCTTTCAACACCTTCCCTGTGTCCATTTAAACAGTAAAGAAATAGGAAAGTTCATTTCACGGCCAAATGTTTTAGTATGATTTTGGAAAGTGTTCACTAAATCTTAGATTAAACAAGCTGAATCTTTCTTATTTTATTTTTTTACTTTTAGTCTTGTTCCTGTCTGCCCATAGCTGAAGTGGGCTTTATTTTTTAAATTTTAATTCTCATAGGTACATAATAGGTGTGTATATTTATGGGGTATGTGAGATATTTTGATACAGCATGCAATGCATAATAATCACATCATGAAAAAAGGGGTATTCATCCCCTCAAGCATTTATCCTTTGTGTTACAAACAATCCAATTATACTCTTTTAGGTATTTTAAATGCACAATTAAATTATTTTGACTATAGTCACCCTGTTGTGCTATCACATATAAGCTCTTATTAATTTTTTCTATTTTCTTGTACCCCTTAACCATCCCCATCTTCCCTTTCCAACCCTCCCACTACCCTTCCCAGCTTCTGGTAACCATCAGTCTACTCTCTATCTCCATGAGTTCAATTTCAGTTTGATTTTTTTTTCCTACAAATAAATGAGAACTGTGATGTTTGTCTTTCTATGCCTGGCCTATTTCACCTAACATAATGACCTTCAGTTCTATCCATGTTATTGCAAATGACAGGATCTCATTCTTGTTTATGGCTAACTAGTTATTTATTGTTTATAAGTATCACGTTTTCCTTGTCTATTCATCTGTTGATGGACACTTAGGTTGCTTCCAAATCTTGGCTATTATGAACAGTGTTGTAACAAGCACGAGAGTGCAGATATCTATTAGATACTTTGATTTCCTTTCTTTTGGGTATATGCCAGCAATGGGATTGCTGGATCATATGATATCTCATTTTTTCATTTTTTGAGGAACCTATAAACTGTTCTCCATACTGATTTTTCTGATTTACATTCCCACTAACAGCATATGAGGGTTCCTTTTTCTCCACAGCCTTGCCAGCATTTGTTATTGTCTGCATTTTGGATATAAGCCATTTTAACTGGGGTTAAATGATGTCTCATAGTAGTTTTGATTTGCATTTCTCTGATATCAGTCATGTTAAACACCTTTTCATATGCCTGTTTGCCATATGTATGTCTTTTTTTGAGAAATGTCTCTTCAAATCTTTTGCCCATTAAAAAAAATTAGATTAGTAGTTTTTTTCCTATAGAGTTGTTTGAGCTCCTTATATATCCTGATTACTAACCTTTTGTCAGATGTGTAGTTTGCAGATATTTTCTCCTATTCTGTGGTTGTTACTTTATTTTGTTGATTGTTTCCTTTGCTACACAGAACTTCGTGTGATAGCATTTGTCCATTTTTTGCTTTGATTGCCTGTGTTTGTGGGGTGTTACTCAAGAGACTTTTCCCCAGACCACTGTCCTGGAGTTGTCCCAATATTTTCTTGTAGTAGTTTTATAGTCTGAAGTGTAATATTTAAGTCTTTAGTTCATTTTGATTTGATTTTTAAATATAGTGAGGGGGCTAGTTTTATTCTTCTGCACATGGATATTCAGTTTTTCTAGCACCATTTTTTAAAGAGACTGTCTTTTCCCCAGTGTATATCTTAGCATTTTTATAAAAAAATCAGTTCACTATAAGTGTGTAGATTTGTTTTGGGGTTCTCTATTCTGTCCCATTGGTTTATGTGTCTATTTTTGTGCCAGCGTCATGCGATTTTTGGTTACTGTAACTCTGTAGTATAATTTGAAATCAGGTAATGTGATTCCTCCAGGTTTTTTGTTTTTACTCAGGATAGCTTTGGCTATTCTGTTTCTTTTGTAGTTCCATATAAATTTTAGGATTGTTTTTTCTATTTTGTGAAGATTGATATATTTATAGAGATTGTATTGAATTTGTAGATTGTTTTCGGTAGTATGCACATTTTAACAATATTGATTCTTCCAATCCATAAACATGGAATAGCTTTCCATTTATTTTGTATCATCTTCAATTTCATTTATCAGTGTTTTTTTTTTTTAATTTTCATTGTAGAAATCTTTGTTTAATTCCTAGGTATTTAATTTTGCTTGTGGCTATTATAAATGGAAATACGTTTCAATTTCTTTTTTGAATTGTTTACTGTCGCTACTGATTTTTGTATGTTGATTTTGTATCCTGCAACTTTACTGAATTTATTTATCATCTCTAACAGTTTTTTGGTAGACTCTTTAGGTTTTTTCAAATACAAGATCATATCATGTGCAAACAAGGATAATTTGACTTCTTCCTTTCCAATTCGGATACACTTTATTTCTTTCTCTTGTCTAATTGCTCTAGCTAGGACTTCCTGTACTATGTTGAATAATAATTGTCAAAGTGGGCATCCTTTTCATGTTCCAGATCTTAGAGGAAAGGCTTTCAGGTTTTCCCCATTCAGTGTGATACTACTTGTGGGTCTGTCATATATGGCTTTTATTATGTTGAGGTGTGTTCCTTCTATTCCCAGTTTTTTGAGGACTTTGATCATGAAGGTATGTTGAATTTTATCAAATGCTTTTCAGCATCAATTGAAATAATCATAAAGTTTTGCCTTTTATTCTGTTGATATAATGTATCACATTGATCGATTTGTATATGAGGAACCATACTTGCATATTTATGATAAATCCCCCTTGGTCATAATGAATGATATTTTTAATGTATTCAAGAAGCTGAATAATTCTACAGACACCATGCCCAATCATTTATAAAAGGCTCTTTAAAGTTGTTAAGTGTCTCATTTAACAAATGAGGCACTGAACATGCTATTCATTTCTTGTTCTAATTAATAAATAATCAGTATTTTAACAAACAATGAACTAACCGTGTTAACAACTATCTGGAGGAGGAATGAAGGGGAATGTAAAGATGCCCCATTGAGTGAAAATGTCCAGTCCAAAAATAGGTGAATAATTTCTTTTTTTTTTTTTTTTTGAGACGGAGTTTCGCTCATGTTGCCCAGGCTGGAGTTCAATGGCGTGATCTCGGCTCACCGCAACCTCCGCCTCCTGGATTCAGGCAATTCTCCTGCCTCAGCCTCCTGAGTAGCTGGGATTACAGGCACGCGCCACCACGCCCAGCTAATTTTTTGTATTTTTAGTAGAGACGGGGTTTCACCATGTTGGCCAGGATGGTCTCGACCTCTTGACCTCGTGATGCACCCGCCTCGGCGTCCCAAAGTGCTGGAATTACAGGCTTGAGCCACCGCGCCCGGCCGTGAATAATTTCTTTACAAACAATACTTTGTCTCAGAGCATCAAACATACAATTCAATATTTAAAGAACTCTGATTTTGTCCACATTTACAGGACTCTGCTTGGGTAACATATTTATAACTTTATATAGATTTTTTTGCATGGAATCATTTACATTAATAAAATAGGAAAGTTTCCTTCCACACAGAGACTCAACTAAAAGGAGGAACCTGGGACTGTCATGGCAGAAGCATACATTTTATCTTGCAAAATTGTGGGCATATTACTAGAGCAGGGTTTCATAATATGAGAACTACAAAGATTGTAAAAAAATTGTTCTCAAACTTTGTGGCCTCAAGACCACTAAACACTCTTAAAAATAAAGACTTAGAGCTTTTCTGAGCCATCAATATAGATATTTTCTGTATTTGAAATTGAAATGAAGATATTTTAAAAAATCATTAATTCATTTAAAATCAAATTAATAAACCCATTCTATATTTATATAAATAGCATTTTCATTAAAAAGCTAAATTTTTTTCAAAGCATGTAAAAAAAAAACCAGAAAATGGCATTGTTTCACATTTTTGCCTATCTCTTTATTTATTTGTCCAGTTTAAGAAAAGTCAACTGGTTTCTCATATCTGCTTCTGTATTCAAAATGTTGCAATATATGGTTTTGGTTGAAGACAACATGGGCTCATACAGTTATGTAGTTGTGTAAGAAAGGAGTATTTGAATAGCCTTTTCAGATAATTGTGAATATTCTGTTTTCATAGTACAGCAAAACTGGACAAATAGTAGTTTGATTAAAGATAGTTGCATTATGTGATTTAACCATTGTGAATGAACCATTTGAATTCTGTTACATTAAAACCCATTGGCTTATCTCATTTGCTTTTTTCTTTCTTAATGGCATCTCATTGTACTTTGAAATATTGTTGAAATTATTTAAAAAAAAACACTCAGGGTTACATGTATAGGTTTTTTACAAAGGCATATTGCATGATTCTGAGGTTTGGGGTATGACGGATCCTGTCTCCTAGGTGCTTAACATAGTACTCAATAGTTAGTTTTTCAACTTTTTAATCTCTGCTTCTCTCCCAACTCTAGCAGTCCCCAGTGTCCTTTATGTCTGTGAATACCCAATGTTTAATTCCCACTTATATGGAGAGAGAACATGTGATATTTGGTTTTCTGTTTCCGTTTTAATTTGCTTAGCACAGTGACCTTCAGCTGCATCCATGTTGCTACAAAGGACATTTCTTTCTTTTTTATGGCTACATAGTATTTCATGGTATATATGTACCACATTTTCTTTATCCAGTTCACCATTGATGGGCACTTAGGTTGATTCTATGATTTTGGTAGTGTGAATAGTACTATGAGGAACATATACATGAATGTGTTTTTTTGATAGAATGATTTATTTTCTTTTGGATATATACCCAGTAATGGGATTGCTGGGTTGAATGGTAGTTCCATTTTAAGTTCGTTGAGAAATCTCTAAACCACTTTCTTTTCTTTTCTTTTCTATATTATACTTAAGTTTGTGCAGGTTTGTTACATGGGTATACATGTGCCATGGTGGTTTGCTGCACCCATGAACCCATCATCTAGGTTTAAGCACTGGGTGCATTAGGTATTTGTCCTAATAGTATCCCCACTCTTGCCTCCTAGGCCCTGACAGGCCCCTATGTGTGATGATCCCCTCCCTGTGTCCACGTGTTCTCATTTTCTAAACTACTTTTTGCAGTGGCTGAACTAATTTACATTCCCACCAACAGTGTATAAGTTGTCCCATTTCTCTGTGGCCTTACTAGCACCTCTTGTTTTTTGACCTTTTAGTAACAGCCATTCTGACTTGTGTGAAATGTCATTTCATTGTGATTTTGATTTACATTTCTCTGATCATTAGTCATATAGAGCATTTTCTCATACGTTAGCCACTTGTATGTCTTCTTTTGATAACTGTTTGTTCATGTCTTCTGCTCATTTTTAATGGGGTTATTTGTTTTTGCTTGTTCATTTGTTTAAGTTCCTTATAGATGTTGGATATTAGACCTTTGTCAGATGCATAATTTCTGAACATTTTCTCCCATTCTGTAGGTTGTCTGTTTACTCTATTGATATTGTCTGTAAGTTGCTTTTGCTGTGCAGAAGTTCTTTAGCTTAATTAGGTCTCACTTGTCAATTTTTTTTATTGCAGTTGCTTTTAAGGACTTAGTCATAACTTCTTTACCAAAGTCAATGTCCAGAATGGCATTTCCTAGGTTTTCCTCTACAATTCTCATTGAGGCCTTATGTTAAAATCTTTAATCCATCTTGAGTTGATTTTTGTATCAACTCAAGGTAGAAGTCCAGTTTCATTTTTCTACATATTGCTAGCCAGCTATCTCAGCACCTTTTATTGAATAGGAAGTCCTTTCCCCATTGCTTTTGTTGACTTTGTAAAAGATCAGATGGCTGTATAAGTGTGTGGTTTTATTTCTGAGTTCTCCATTCTGTTCCATTGGTCTATGTGTTTGTTTTTGTACTAGTACCACACTGTTTTGGTTATTGTAGCCTTATAGTATGGTTTGAAGTCAGGTAATGTGATGCATGGGCCTATTTTATATGGGCATTAATCTCATTCAAGAAGGTTCCACTTTAATGAACTAATCATGTCCCAAAGGTCTCACCTCCTAATGCCATCACCTTGGGTATTAGGAATCCAATATATTAATTGTGAGAGGACATAAACATCCAGGCAATAGCAACTCTGAAAGAGATCTGGAGAAAAATTTATAATTCTAATTCTTGCTAGTTTTGATACAAATTTTACTCTATTTACTAGACATTCTTAGTATTATGTATGTATTTGGGGCAGAGGGGTTATAACAATTTTTAGGTTCTTTTGGAAGATGGGTTATTTTCCATTCTTATTTTATTATTTATTTGGTTTCATAAAGGTGAGTAGAATAAAAATATCTTGATTCTGAAATCACTTATTGAACATTCTGAATGTCTTCATATTTATCATCTTTGTCAGTTTTCAAGTTAAAAAATATATGTATATATTTTAGCTTATTTATTCTTAATAAATTTATTCTTAAACTTCTAGTTTGTCAACAATCATATAATTATATCTATATTTATGGTTAAGGTAAATGTACTATGCCAGTGTGGCATATTGAAACATATAAAGATTTAGATCTGCTTCAAATTCCAAAACTTTCATTAACTTGCTTTTTTTACCCTTAAGTTCAGGAGTACATGTACAAGTTCATTATATAGACAAGCTCAATGGTCATACAATTACATCTTTAATTTGTCAATAGTCATACAATTATATGTCTATTTTTAGTTAAGGTAAATGTACTATGCCAGTGTGGCATATTGAAACATATAAAGATTAAGATCAGCTTCAAATTCCGAAACTTTCATTAACTTGCTTTGTTTTTTTTAACATTTATTAAGTTCAGGGGTACATGTACAAGTTTGTTACATAGGTAAACTCATGTCATGAAGGTTTGCTGTACAGATTATTTTGTCACCCAGGTAGTACACATGAGTTATTTTTCCTGATCCTCTCCCCTCTGTTATCTTCCATCCTCCAGTAGGCCCCAGTACCTGTTGTTCCCATCTATGTGTTCGTGTGTTTCCATCATTTAGCTCCTACTTATAAGTGAGAACAGGCAGTATTTGGTTTTCTGTTCCTGTGTTAGTTTGCTAAGAATAATAGCCTCCAGCTCCATCTATGTTACTGTAAAGGACACAATCTCATTTTCTTTTATGATTTCATAGTATTCTATGGTGTATATCTACCACACTTTTTTAATCCAATCTACCACTAATGGGCATTTAGATTGATTTCATGTTTTTGTTATTGTGAATAATGTCTTGATGAACATACATGTGCATGTGTCTTTATAATAGAATGATTTATACTCCTTTGGGTATATACTCAGTAATGAGATTGCTGGGTTGAATGGTAGTTCTGATCTTAGGTTTTTGAGGAATTGCCACACCATTCACTAATGGTTGAACTAATTTACACTCCCATCAACAATGTATATGCATTCCATTATATAGACAAGCATTTTTCCACAGCCTCACCAGCATTATTGTTATTTTTACATTTTATTAATAACCATTCTGACTGGTATTAGATGGTATCTCATTGTGATTTTGATTTGCATTTCTCTAATGATCAGTGATGTTGAGCTTTTCTTTATTTGCTTTTTGGCTGCACGTATGTCTTCTTTTGAAAATTGTTTGTGCATATCTTTTGCCCACATTTTAATGTGGTTGTTTTGTTTGTTTTCTGGGAAATTTGTTTATCTTCCAAATAGATGCTGGATATTAGGCCTTTGACAGATGCATAGGTTGCAAAAATTTTCTCCCATTCTGTGGGTTGCCTGTCTACTCTATTGATGGTTTATTTTGCTGTGCAGAAGCTATTTAGTTTAATTAGATCTTACTTGTCAGTTTTTGTTTTTGTCGCAATTGCTTTTGGGGTCTTCCTCATAAAATCTTTACCAGCTTCTATGTCCAGAATGGCATTGCCTAGGAATGTCTTTAATTCATCTTGAGTTAATTTTTGTGTTTGACATAAGGAAAGGATCCAGTTTCATTCTTCTGCATATGGCTAGCCAATTATTCCAGCACTGTTTAGTAAACAGGGAATCCTTTCTCCGTTGCTTGTTTTTGTCAGCTTTGTCAAAGATCAGATGGTTGTAGGTGTGCAGCCTTATTTCTGGACTCTGTATTGTGTTACATCGGTCTATGTATCTGTTCTTATATCAGTACCATGCTTTTTTAGTTACTGTAGCCCTGTAGTGTAGTTTGAAGTCAGGTAGTGTAATGGCTCCAGCTTTGTAATTTTGCTTAGGATTGCCTTGGCTCTTTGGGCTTTTTTTTTTTTTTTTTGGTTCCATATTGATTTCAAAATACATTTTTTCTTGTTCTATCTCACTTGCATTGAATGGATCTTTACCCATGCATGGTTTTATCTCACCATGCACTGGCCATTTGGAAAATATTGGTTTACAGAGTTATACAGATCTTCCAAATGTTGCCATATACAACATATTTTTAAAATAATATCTGTTAGTATCACCTTGCTCAAATAAAAAAAAATGTCTTAGGGAAGCTCTCAGGCTAACAGTGGTATATGTGTTTTCTAAATTCCTTTTACCTTTGGGAACAAATACTTTTAGTTTTTTTTTTTTTTTTTTTTTTTTTTTTTTCTTGAAGTTACAGTCTCTTTATTTGTGAGAAAATCTCTACCAAATACCCTAACTGTTATCTGAACAGCATTAGTTTGTTGGTCAGTCATTTTATCAAGTAAATAGTGTTCTAATGACAGAGAAATGATACGTTCAGCTCACAGCTTAACTACCAGTACCTTTCCTCAAGACAACCTTATACTTCAGGATGTAACAGAAGCACTACATATAAACTTCCTGTTCCACATACAGAATGTCACTCAAGGTTTGACATCCAATAAAGTTAACAATTTTATTGTATCATCAAAGAGTTTCTTAAGTGAAACTGATTTTTTAATTTGTATATCTTATTTTTATTGTAAATTCATGGCATTGAAGAATACTATGATTAATAGACAATACAGTGAATACAATGTTTGTTTGCTCCTACTGCCTTGATTCATGCTAAGGGGCCAATGGTTTTATCCATTATTACTTTTGTATTATAAGTGCAAATGTCAACACAAAGATAAAGGGAAATAATGTGTAAGCATAATTATGAAAATAGGTTTGGCCTCCTGTATGTCTGAAATGAGGCTTGGGGACCCATAAGAGTACACAGACCATAATTCGAGATCCTCTGCTCTTGAACACCAGTGAATAGATGTAAGGTTTATCACTGGATGTGTGTATATGTGTATACTTTTCTCTTAGGGCAATGTCCAGAGCCTTCATTCCATTTTTTAGAAATGTCATACAGCCCAAAACAATTTAAGAAGTGTTGGATATTGAGGTGCAGCCAAGCAGTAAGTTGGGTGCCCTGCTATTTTTCAAATGAAGAAATGTGGCTTTAAAAAGTTTAGCCATTTGACCAAAGTTACACAGCCTGGACAAAGAAGAGTCAGGGCACCATTCCATTTTTTTTGGCCTTAAAGTTTATGTTCTCAACCCCTATGCTAAGCCTTAGGATAAGTCATCTTGAAAAATGGTACAGAAATACAAGAATAATGAGATGCAATGAGTCTTATTATTATTGTATTTCTGTACCAAGGAGGCTTCAAGAAAATTGCAATATAGAACACAAGATGAGGCATATAAAGAAATTCAAAACAAAAATAGCATGAAAAGGATCATTAACCTAGAGTATATTGGGGGTTTACAGACAAGGACACCCAAACAAATTTCAGAGACAAAGAAAGATGTGGTGACCTTGAAAGAAAGATGGCCTTCAGAGTGATCTAATGGGTTTTATGGAATAGGAGAGATTGTTACAGGTAGAAGCAATGTCACAAACAAAGGCAGAGAACCAGGAAATTGAGGGAAATTGTGGTTCGGAAACCAGGGGTAATCCATTTCAGCTGGAGAGACTGGGAATCATATACAAGTGAATTTAGTAAAGTGTATTGAAATCAATGGGCTATATGCTGAGATGAAAAGTTATAAAAGACAGGATTCCATAGAGCCATTGAAAGATTTTTGAATAGGGTTTGAGATTATTGTGCCATTTTGCCTTGCTGCATTCTTGGGAAACTATTATTCATTGAGCATTGTTTATTTAATGCCAGGACACTTTAAATGTAAAGAGTTTATAAAAAATTGTTTATTATCGTTGTTAAGAAAAAAATGACCAAAATAATAATTTTTTTTCTCTGGCATAAAGATATATGAATAGTATTTTAAGTGTGGCTTTCCATTGGTCCTTGAAAAATATATTCACTTGCACAGACATTTTCTGCTTATCATTGGATCTATAATGGAGTAATTATTAATATTTCTCAAAATGGTTTTTATTCATGCAATCTGCTCAATACCAAGGATGTGACCTGATAAAACTAAAAAAATTAAAAAGGGCATCAACCAAGTGTTCCCATCAGTCTGCTTGAACTTGTACTTGGACTATTAAAAAATATTTGGATCCCTTTGCGAAGAAGAAAGGAAGTCTCAGTGCAAACCATAATGCAGAAAATGGTGAAATAGCTAATGAAAACAGGAATCCTACATTCCCACTCTGAAGAAAGACCTCTATAACTACAGGACTTCCTGGGTGTCTGCTGCTAGATGGAGGCTCTGAGTCTGTTACCACCACATTCAGGATTGGAAGAGTTGTTTGTTTGCTTTCTTTTGGGGCCTGTACAGGGCCATTAGCTGTGCAAATAATTTCTACTTCAGTTGAAAGAGGCTTATATATACAACTCTCTTGTAAATTCCAGGCTGTAAAGATCCACATAAATGACAGCTTTCTCCTGTAAATCAGTATTCCACTGGCTAAGTACTACTGCCATCACTACCAGCACCACCATCACTGCTACTGCCATTACTGGTGGCCACATATTGTGCACTAAGTATGTACTGTTTCTGTGCCAAACACTTTATAGGCAATCCTCTAAGGTTCCTATATTTCCTTCATTTTATACACATAAAAATTGAGGATTAGAAGAGTTAAAAAATTATTAAAGGTATAAAGTTAGTGAAGAGACAGTCTGTCCCTAAACCCCTTTGCCTAGCTAATGCATACTTATCCAGAAGCCCCCACTTTTTTTGTTTTTAAATTTTGTTTTCATAAGTTATTGGGATACAGGTGGCATTTGATTACATAAGTTCTTTAGCGGTGATTTGTGAGATTTTGGTGTACCCATCACCCAAGCAGAATATACTGCACTATAATTTTTGTCTTTTATCCCTCACTCTTCTCCCACTCTTTCCCCCAAGTCCCCAAAGTTCATTGTATTATTCTCATGCCTTTGCATCCTCATAGCTTAGCTCCCACATATCAGTGAGAACGTATGATGTCTGGTTTTCCATTCCTGAGTTACTTCAGTTAGAATAATATTCTCCAATCTTATCAAGGTCATTGCAAGTGGTGTTAATTCATTCCTTTTTATGTCCGAGTAGTATTCCATCATCATATATCTATATCTATATATATAGATAGATATATAGATATGTATATATACACACACACATACATATGTGCATATGTATGTACATATGTATATATGTATATATGTATGTGTATATATATACATATCTCTATACACACATGTATATATGTGTGTATGTATATATACATATATGTACATATATAGAGATATATATATACATATAAAGAGATGTTTGTATGGATATATATATACACATATATACACATATATATGCATATATTTGTGTATATATATCTATATATGTATCTATATGTGTATATATATATTTATATATATGTGTATATATACATATACCTATCTATATATGTATATATGTATATATTTATGTGTATATGTACATATTTATACGTATGTATGTATAAATATATGTATAAATTTATACATGTATATGTACATATAAATACATATATACATAAATATATGTACATATATGTATATACATATATACATATGTGTATATATACATGTATATGTACATATATACACACATATGTATATATGTGTGTATATATGTATGTATATGTATATATACTTACATACATACATATATATATATACACCACAGTTTCTTTATCCATTTGTTGATTGATGAGTATTTGGGTTGGTTCCACACTTTTGCAATTGTGAACTGTGCTGCTATAAACTGTGTATGCAAGTATCTTTTTCAAATAATGACTTCTTTTCCTCTAGGTAGACACCCAGTAATGGGATTGCTGGATCAAATTGTAGCTCTACTTTTAGTTCTTTAAGGCATCTCCACACTATTTTCCATAGCGACTGTACTAGTTTATATTACCACCAGCAGTGTAGAAGTGTTCTTTGATTGCCACACCCATGCCAACAACTACTGTGTTTTGATTCTTTGATTACAGCCATTCTTGCAGAAGTAAGGTAGTATCACACTGTGGTTTTGATTTGCATTTCCCTGATCATTAGTGATGTTGAACATTTTTTCATATGTTTGTTGGCCATTTGTATATATTCTTTTGAGAATTGTCTGTTCATGTTAGCCCACTTTTTGATGATGGGATTGTTTGTTTTTTTCTTACCGGTTTGAGTTTGTTATATACTCTGGATATTAGTCCTTTGTCAGATGTATAGATTGTGAAGATTTTCTCCCACTCTGTGGGTTGTCTGTTTATTCTACTCACCGTTCCTTTTGCTTTGAAAAAGCTCTTTAATTAGGTCCCAGCTATTTATCTTTGTTTCTATTGCATTTGCTTTTGGGTTTTTTGGTCATGAAATTCTTGCCTAAGCCAATCTCTAGAAGGGTTGCTCAAATATTATCTTCTAGAATTTTTATAGTTTCAAGTCTTAGGTTTAAGTTCTTAATTTATCTTGAGCTGTTTTTTGTATAAGGTGAGAGATGAGGATCTAGTTTCATTCTTGCTACATGTGGCTAGCCAATTATCCCAGCACCACATGTTGAAAAGGGTGTCCTTTCTCCACTTTATGTTTTTTGTTTGAAGCACCTCAATTTAAATATCATTGTCTCAGAAGTCTTACCTGACTCCATAGATCTGATTAAATTTTCTTGTTATAAATTCTCATAGCTCATTTTTAGTGCTAATCTCATGTTACACTTACCATTTAATGTCTATCTTTGCTGCTAGACTCAAAGCTCAATTAGGGCAGGGATAGTACCTATCTAGCCTACTTCAGTATTTCTTCAGTTAAATAATGAAGTGATTTAGCCTAAATTATTTACAGTACTCATGCTATTGGGATGCTCCTGTCGGAATGATGTTGCTATCTGCAAAGATATATTCAGACACTATTACCATTAATGTCTCATCCCTCTTGTTTCTGAGACCAAGGACATGGCATGTAGAGCAGGTATGTTTTGATGAATCAGAAGAGGAAATCACTGTCTCCAGAGCTCTGATCTTGGATGAGCATCAGATCTGTGGACCTCAATCAATAGAGCTACATAGTGAGAGTAATAAGCATCCAAGGTCAAACATCCCAAAACATAGCAAGAACAGCAGTGACAAGACAGCAACACATGTGTTTTTTCAATTATATTTATCTTTCCCCAGGTCTTTACTCATATTTCTACCTCAATAGATAAAGCTAAGACTGGCATGATCAGTAGACAGAGAAGAAATTTGAAGATTCTGCGCCAAAATCTGTCCGAGAACAAGAAACTCTTATTTTCCCTTCTGGCTAGCAATGTAACTGGAACATAGTCTTTATTCATACGTGTTTGTTTCCTGAATGATTGAAACTTCCTGGAACCAATTGAATGACAAAAGTTTATTCCAAAAGTTTTCATGGGCATTGTGACTTAATTTAATTTCCTTAGATTTAAGAAACTCTTATGAGCTTATGCCTTTTAGAAATTAGTGTATGCTACTGAACACAAAACAATACTTACTTCTAATGTGTAAAATAAAAACGAACATTTAAAATATTCTTTTTGTTAAAAAAATTGCTAGCTTTAAAAAAAAAGGTACATACAGAATTGATTTCATGACCCACTAATTGATTGTAAAACTTTCCCTTGTAAATTTAGTTTCAAGTACATACACACACACACACACACACACACACACACACACACTTCTGTATATGCTGGGTCATTATGTAAAATACATGTATTACCATGCTAGGTGAACACATTAGAAAGGTGCTCTTCTAAATCAGTGCTGAGTTCTGTTTCCCAGTTTTTTCTTGGAAACATCTGGTATGTCTTGTGCTGCAAACCATCTCAGCCAGGTCCCCAAGCCCTTCTGTAGCCTGGAGGCTGATCTCCCTTTTACAGAAATTACAGGATTTCTGTACTTATTATTAATGGGAGGTCTTGCTAAGAGGCATCCAAAAAATTAGAAGATATTTTGTTTTTCTGGAAAAAAAATACTCGAGTGAAGATCAGCAGAGGACTATTTAACTGATTTAGACAGCAATTTTTTTTTTAAAGCATGGCTCATAAATGTTATTCTTCTGGTATTTTTCAAGTGTCATGGTGCAGAAGTTAATAAAGTTTCATTTTATTAACCAATTTCCCCTCTTCTTGTTCTTTTTTAAAAATTGTACATTCATAGCCATTAAAAATGAGCCTGTAAGAGCATCTTTCCCAGCTGGGCCAAAAGACAACAACAAAATAGGTACTTCCATCATTTGATACAGCACTGTCAATATCCTTTCAGATCAGTTACATGGAGTAAAGAAACATGCAAAAGGAGATTATGCAAGTTGTTACAAAATCATAATTTAGGCAATGCCAAGACTATAATGTTAGTGAGGCTAGTTACAAGAGAATTGATTAGAACAGCATCCTGCAAACTGCTTCTAACAGATTATAACTGTTTATTTTTCTAGGGCCACATTTCAAACCCCACACAGTGAACAAACATTTTCTTTGATTTTTTGTTTAGCTTAGTTTTTATTTGTTTTTGTTTGTTTGTTTGTTTGCTTCAGTTTTGTAAAGCTTAGTCTTCTGAATTTTGACATTAACTTTGTTCCTCGAGAACAAAGTTTGAATTTGATTATTTTTCTAGATAGGGCGTATAATGGAACTGTTTTATAACTTTTCATTTACAAGTTTTTGCATGCTGGCTATGTCCAAAGTACAAAGAGATTTTTGATTTGAAGATGATCCTGACTTTAAGGAACATCTGAAGAAGGCAAATATGTGCCTACGACCATCTGGCTGGTCATTATAATCACTAAGAAACTTTTACAAAATACAGAAACCTAGATCCTCTTCATAGAATGTGAATTTCTGAATAGAGCTCAGGCAGCATTATTAGAAGTTTTCCCTATGATTTTAATCTCCAACTCTGGACTATTGAGGCACATTGGGAAATGGCATGTGAAAACAGTAGAACAAGATTTGAGAACACAGTGTGGGCCTTCGAGAACTCTATGTGTCCCTCACTAGCTTACTGATGATTCTGGGTGGTTTATTTGAAAATGCTTAGCTGTGGTATTCACATATGTAAAATCTACATGAAAATATATCTCAAAGAGTAGAATAAAGATTAAATTAGGCAATGAGTGTGAAAATACTTTTAAAAATGTAATGAGCTCTATATATGCTATCATTGCAATAACTAACTTTTATAAAATTTTGTTGTAGAAGAATGGTAAGCAAATAACTGAAGGAAGGCAGACATAGCTGGTGGAAGACATGTGTTACCCTTTTGTTACCACCTTTCTTGTTGTATTTTGTGGTCTCTGACCCTAGATGCTCAGTTACCTCATTAAGAATTCCCATGAACGTGTTACACGGAGACTAGCACTCTGGGTTCTGTCTTAAAAGCAATGAAAACTCATGGATATGATTTTAACATAGAGAGTTATATAGTCACATCTGTATGTTGGAAGCATCACTCTGGAAGTGTCACATAGACTGAAGTATGAAAGTGTGAGACAAGACTGGAGGGAATAAGACTAGTTAGGAAGTTGCAGTAGTAATCTAGACAAGCTTGGAGTGACAGGTTATATTGCTTTTACAGAATAATAGATTGAGGAGACCATTAGATACTTCTGGCCTGGATGACTACATAGGGGATTGTACCATCCATCCAGGTAGAGAATAAAGAGAAAGAATATATTTGGTTCAGTAGTGGTTGGAGATGGAGGAAATGAACACATAAAATGAATTTTTGATGGGATTGAGTTGGAGATGCCAAGTGGAAATTGCCAAGAGCAAGTGGATTTATGATTCTAGTGTCCAGGGAAGAGTTCCAAGCTGAAATGTATATTTGGGAGTCATTAGTAAAAGGATGGAAGTTCAAGCTGTGAAAGTAAATGAAATTACCTAGAGAGAGCATGGAGAACATAACCATTGTGAAGAGAGATATAAAGGAAGAGCCTTCAAGAGACTAGGTAGAAATGATTGGAGGAGTAGGAGGAAACCTCTGAGAGACAAGTGTCACCTAGAACAAGGGAAGGGAGAGTTTCTATCAGGATAAACTGGTTTCACATGCTGCAAAGATGTAAACTGAAATAAGGCCCAATAACCTCCCATTGGATCTAACAACTAGAAAGTTATCAGAAACCATGGAAATAGTGCTTTTAGTGTAGTAATAATGGGAGTAGATACAATATTGAGGTGAAGTCAATCGTGAATATGAGACAGGAAAATAGAGGTAATGAATACAAACTTCTTTTCTCAAATATTAGCTCTGTAAAGAAGGAAAATCTAAAATGATTGCTAGAGGAGACTTCAGGTCAGAAAATGGTTGATTTCTTTTAGAAGATGGATAGTAAGAAAGTAGATGTAAGGAGTTGTCCTTTTTTAAAAATTATACTGAAAAGATGGAGGGCAATGAGTGAGTAGCTTAATGAAGTAATGAGATGCAACATCTGAATATGTTTTAAAAGAAAAAAGTAACAAAAGTGATTAAATATGGAGGGCTACTGAAGGGCATGTAAGCAAACTTAAAGTGATATATCGGATGTATTGGTGTGTAAGAGCAAGTAGGAGAAGTTGAGATTAAGAGCATATGAAAACAAAGAATGATAAAAGGGTCAGAACTTAAGGAATACTTTATATAAAAGTAGAGGCAAAGAGGTTATCTATACTATACCTCATTGAAACAAAGATGTACAGTTTTCATACTTTAATGCTGCTGAAGTTTAAATATACAATGTAAAAGAAATTTGCTAAGCCCAAGCATGAAAAGTTAACTTTGATATTTGTGTTGTTTTATGTTATGTGGAAACTTAGCTATGTGTAGAAACTGTCTGTCTCTTCAGTTGTTATATGAATTATTTGCATTGGTAGCTCCATATAAGGTTGAATTAAATTTGAATCCCTAGTAATTACTTAAAGGGTCTTTTAAAAGGTTATATTTTACAATATCTACATGAACAGCACAAATAGAGGGTTCCCTGACATATATCAGGCAGTAAAAATGACCAAATATCTTAAAATAGATCAAAATAGGTTGAAATTTAGGAGAAACTAATGTGAACAATTACCAAACTTGTGGGAATACTACTTTGGTTCCTAATATCAGTGGGTCAATGACATCTAGTTGGTGCTCAAGAGAACATTTTAAAACCTAGCTAGTTAAATTAAATGTGACTACAAGTTTAATGAAATAGAAAATACATATGTAATACCAGTATTCTTTTATGTCTTTAAATTATTTGGTCAATCTTGCAGATTTTACTGAGGTTAAGATAATGAGAACAATTTTGAAAAATAAGCTTGTCACTGTGCTAAAGTATATGCCTATCAAAAACCACAATTAATTAAAAAGATCTTTAGATTCTGTGTGAAGATGGCTCAGATCTACTCAAACTTTTTTTACCTTGAGGAACTCAAGGCTGTGTGACTAATGGGTTCATGTTCATGAATGCTATTGTAGTTTAGTATACATTTTATATAGTGACTCAACCTATCCCCTTAAACTATAACTATATCTTTTAGTACATATTTTTTGGCCCAGTTCAATAATAACTAATAAAATGAATGAGTTTTAATTTAACATATACCTATAATCAACTCAAGAAAATGTCATGTAGGCTAGGTGTGGTGGCTCAGGTCTGTAATCCCAGCAATGTGGGAGGCCAAGGCGGGGAGATCACCTGAGGTCAGGAGTTCAAGATGAGCCTGACCAACATGGTGAAAGCTCGACTCTACTAAAAATATAAAAATTAGCTGGACATAGTGGTGTGTGCCTGTAGTACCAGCTACTTGGAAGGCTGAGTCAGGATAATCACTTGAATTCGGGAGGCGGAGGTTGCAGTGAGCTGAGATGGCGCCACTGCATTCCAGCCTGGGTGACAGAGCAAGACTCCATCTCAAAGAAAAAAAAAAGGAAAGGAAATGTCAGGTAGTGAGTGAATTGTGATTAGAAATATTTCTGCTACTTTCTCAGTTTTAGAAATCACTCCTTCTCCTAGACCCTCCCTCAACCAGCCTAGTACTAACTCACAACCTACCAGCTTTTCAATGGGCCCTCCCTTTCCTGCTGGTTCTCCATCTCTAAACTTATCAAAATTTTTGTGTCCTGTGTTCTGTTTCTTTATGCCCTACTGTCTGTAGCATGAATTGATAATATATTTTTTTAAACTTTTGATCGCTTACTCTGTTTTTAAATCCCACTAAAAAACAGTCATAGTGGAAATTTCAGGCACCGAGGTGCAAGAGCTTAATATTAAAAGCCATTAGTTATTTGTCCACTATAAAATGATAGGGGTAGAACTCAGTTGATGTTTATGGAGAAAGGGAGAAAGAGAGAGACATTTGAGGAGGAGGTTTTATATACAAATAGGTATGATAATCTTGAAATCTAATAGTAGAGAGTGAATGCAGCTTTTGTGAATATCTACAGAGCATATATCTTGCTTAATTTGTTTATTTTCCTCCAAGAGTTAAGATCTGTTTTTATTTTTATACTTTGGGGCATGAAAATATAGAGAAGAAAAAAAATCCAGTATTCAAAAAATTTTTTTCATATACACATATATACATATGTATACACACACATACATATATACAAATATGCATATTATATATGCTTGTGAGAATCCAGAAATACTCCCTTGGCCTGAAGATAGATGCTGGCAGCTTAAAGAAAGAATCATATCTCTATAGATGGTGTACTGGAAGCAATCTTCTTACCAAGGAGTGGCAGAAGCTAAGTGTCCCAGTACCTCATGCTCTTGCCATCCTGACCACTATATTGGGACAAAGAGCATCTTCCTGGGAGTCCCAAGGATGCTAACCCAAAGCAGAAGAGAGATTTACAGTGGGTAATTCCCTGTTATAGCATGCTGCCCTATTCTGCTTTCTCAAAGCATGTCCAGAGTGCATACAGTGCTTTAAATATGAAACAATAGTAGTTTGAAAAACCTGGAAAGCAGCAAGAACCAACTCCAATATGTAAAACACATTTCAAAAGAGCCAGAAATGTCAGCTGGTTCTTGAATTAAGAAGGCAAATCAGTGTGAAATGTTCACAATGATTCTAGCCAAAAGTCTTGAGGTTGACATTATAGTCTCTGCTCTGTTGTAAACCAGCTAGTTAATGTCCCTCGGCCTGAGTTTTTTCACCTCAAAAAAAAAAAAAAAAAAAGATATTTGTCAGTGTTAAGCACTGAAATCAGTTTCCTATAGTACAATTTATGGTAGAACATTGGACTGTGTAACTTAGGAAGTTACAAAACCATTTTTCTTGCCACTCTTGTATTTGCTCTGATAGATTCTGATTTGTCCTTGTTTCAGGATTTGCTTAAATGCCAAGCAATTTATGTCAAGTTATGGTTTGGCTTCTATCTGTCCAAGTTGTCTCTGAAACTTTTTTCCTTCAAAGTTGAATATATTAGGTCCTTCTAATGCACTTAAAATAATAAACAGCATGATTAGAAAAAATTATTAATTGCATCTGGAATCCTTGTATTAGAATTCTAATAACTAGAATTTTCATAAGTAGAGCCTTACTGGAATTTGTACATGTGTAGAAGAGAATAATAAATTTGGAATTTACTGATGATTTTACTTTATTTGGTTTGCAAAATGCATCCTTAAGTGAGCCTGGAGCCTCATTTAATGTGGGATCCTGTTCTAAGTGAATGGAAAAAGCAAGGGAAAAATTAAATAAAAGAACAATATAATCAGCTGAAACCAAAATAGATGGGAATTGGGACTGAGACTGTGAGGATAAAGAGGGGCTGAGCAACAGAGTGAGGGTAAATAAGTACCAAAAGCATTTACTAGCCCACATTATTTATTTATTTTTTCCCTAGCCAATCTGCCTTTCTATGGGGTCATGGGTAACAAAAGAAATAAAACCAGTAGGTCCTGCTTCCCAAGCGGTAATTCAAAAGTGGCACAATCAGTTAATATTAGGCAGCTGTGGTTGGCACAGAGCATAAAAATAATTTAGTGAGCTGGAAGGGGCCTTAGAAAGGGAGTCGTGCCCAAGATAAACCTAGACAAGCAACCGGTGACTAACAAAACTTTTGCCCATGGTTTCTGATTTAGATCCAGCCTCATTTTCACCACACTTCGCAACAGAGAAAGAAAATAAATCTAACTAATTTGCAAAAGAAATAACTCAAAGCAAACAATAAAACTTATCATAAACAAGGGAAACAGCTCAAAAGTAAAAGTCAGTGAAATAAAATGGGTTATTTAACTGAATTCTTTCCTAGGCTCAGCTTTATTGCTAGTGGAATTGGAGCTGATCCTTACCATTCCCCTCACCAAACTCTCAAAGAAAAGCACATCGTTTTGAACATCCTTGCTTTTGATCCAGACAAGTTGAGCCTTTCTTTCTTCTGGCTGTTTCACATTTTATATTTCACAGTACAGGCTGTCTAAAAGTAATGGACCCAGACCATCCTGCTCTCCATGATAAACTTCCAGGCCGGAAACTTTCCTATAATATCACACAATACTGGTATCAGGATAAGCAAACAACAAGGCTCAAGTGAATTATCAATGTCTTTAGAAGAGGACTCTATTAGCTAATCTGGATTACATTATAAAACCTGATTCCTCAGACCCTTAACTTCCTCATTCAAAATTTCTAAATATCAGATTGCATTTTGAGGTGTAGGAGCTATACTCACATTCATTGTTGTACTCCTTAAAAGGCTCTATAATGAGATTTAAAGATTTGTCTCACATTTTGAAATGGACTAACTAGTTTTCCATTTAAAAAAAATACCTATTTTTCCTATCAGAAACAGAATCTAACATGTCATACATTCCTTAGGTATCAATTCAGCCTTCAAAATCTGGGATATCCTATCTATCTATCTTCCATCCATCCATCCATCCATCCATTTTGAATGAAGTGATAACCATAGGAAGATATGACAATATTTTTAATGATAAACTTTAGAGTTACTTTTTCCCTGTAGCTAAGGAAAGCATCCAACTTTGTGTGTGTTGACTAGTTTCTAATGGACCAAATCGTTCTTAAAGCAATCCCTTAGATGCACAACGAAGTGCTAGAAGCTGCTAAAAATGATTTCCAATTTCCAAAAAAAAAAAAAAAAATTCTTTGCATTCAGATTTAGATAGAAACATCTTGAGTGGGATTTTCTTCGCCTTGGACCAGGCTTGAGGCGAAGAAAATAATTATGCTCTTTTTTGTTCACAATTCTGAAGCTAATGGTATACTTTTTGCAGTTTGTGGGCAAGTCAGATTTCATGTTAGAATATTTCAAATTTTATAATAGGGTCCACTAACTATCCTCTTTTTCCATGCAGCTAAACTGTTATATTCCACAGAATTATATTGAAACAGGAATCTATGAGTCACATTTGAATTCATCTCTTTAAAATACATGGTAACCCTTTTATTTTTTTAAATCCATCTTCTCATAAAACAGCCCTGGTTAGCCACTTTAATGAGCAATTTTGTCCCTACTTTTATTTCTTGATGAACTTTTCCCCTCTGGCTGAATCCTAGTCTCATAGTTTATTTTCATTGCTATAGTGACATTGGTCAGGGACAGCTCTGTAAAATTAATCATCACATTAGACCAAGCTCCAGCAAGAATTCTTTTTTGGGGGAAAAGGAAGTCCCATAATCCCACTTGGATACCCTCCTCTGGTGTTTTGTTTTGTTTTCACCCTAAAGATTAGCTTCCGTAAATCAATGGGACACAGCAAGTTTGGGACAGAGTAGAAAATAGAGTGACATTCTAACAAGACAAAAACACAAGATATTTGCTTTCTTTCGTGTTTATATAATGGTTAGTTAAAATGTATTATAAATTATTGCTGAATTAGGTTGCTAAGTATTTTAAAGGAAAGGATTCAAGTTAGTTATGACTTGTATAACTTCTTAAGTAAATTTATGCAATGAATCAAGATGCTGATTCAAAGGCTTAATAGGGGTAAGCATGTCGGTTGACCATTTAGCTTCTCTTAACCATAGCTGAATCACAAATTTCAGCAGACATGACTCAAATAATCATACTTCAGAAACTTGGACTTGAGACAGTTGTCTTTGTGAAACACTTATCAACTCTGTCCCCAAGTGCTAAGGCATTAATTCTTACTGAAAAAAATTTTTTTAGATACTTTTGAAGTGAGCTTTAAGAGAATGAGAAAATCTGTTGGCTAAAAATCAAACTTGACTGTTCAATAGTAAATTATTAAGCTAGGTGTCAGTAGCCAGTGGATTAAACACATCCACTTTTTTGGGGGAAAGTAATTTGGGCAGTTAAAGAACAACATTTTCCCTACACTCCCTCTCCCTGCCTTCATTCAATTCCTATTAGTTTCATTCCTTGATTGGTTACGTTGTTCATATGCTATAGTATCTCATAATATTTTATTGTTGTTTTGCTAGAGACCATTGATGGAGTTATTTCCTTCTTCCATTCCAGAATTCAGACTCCTAATAGGAGCCTCTTTTCTCCTCCCAACCTCTGCTTCTGGTGACATTGTTTTATTCTCTCTACATATTGGACATTTTCAAAAAGATTCTGCATGTAAGTGAGATAATGCAATTTTTTTGTGTGTGTCTGGCTTATTTCACTTAGCATAATGTCCTCCAGGTCATCCATGTTGTAGCAAATGTCAAGATCCCATTCTTTTTTAAGGCTGTATAGTACTCCAATGTATGCATATATATGCATGCATTACATACGTATGAACAGATAATGAAATTGTTGTATATATGAGATATATATTCCAATGTATGCACATTGAAATAATTAATTTTACAGTAAACACCCATATACCTACCTACTACATGCAATTAATGACAGTTATACTGGCTTTATTACATCTTCATTTTTTATTAATTTTCTATTCATTCAGTATTTCATCTTATTTTTTATGCATTTGAAATTAAATTGCAGACATCAGCTCAGTTCCTCCTAAATATTTCAATACACATATGATGAACAAGGGCTCAACATTTGTTAGTCTTTGCCCTTAAACTCCCAGTTGAATCCACTGTTCTATTTTTTCCTCCCTAGATAATCATTTTCAGTTCTAGAATCTTATATAGTTGGAATCATATAAAATGTGCTCATTTGTGTAAATTTTTCTTAACGCAGCATAATATTTTTGAGATTCATCCATGTTGTTGCATGTGGTACTACTTTGCTCTTTTTTGCTGCTGAGTGATATTCCATTCTATGAATATACCACAGTTTACCCATTCTCCTATTGAGGAACAACTGAGCTGTTTCCAATTTGGGGCTACTATAAATAAAGCTAAAGCTGCTGTGAGTATTCTTGTACAAATTTTTTGTTGTTGTTAACGTTTTAATTTATCTAAGGTAAATGCTTGGGAGTTAAATTACTGGTTATAGGGTGTGTATACGTTTAGTTTTTCAGAATAGTTGCTGACATTGTTACCTATAATGCATGGATATCATGATGCTCTACACCCTCACCTTTGTGGGTGTCAGTTTCTGATTTAAGCCATTCTAATGGATGTGTATTGGTACTTCCATGTGGTTTAGAGTACAGTTCCCTGGTTATTAATGATGTATAGCAGTTTTTAAAGGGCTTATGGGCCATTTTGTATCTGTTTAAATGTTTTGATTATTTATTACTGGGTAGTTTATCTCTTTATTTTTGTTTTGTAGTAGTTCTTTATTTTTCTTAGATATTATTCCTTTGTCAGATATATATTTTGTGAAACTTTCCTCATGCTCTGTGGATTGACTGCTACTTTTATTGATGGTTGACGGTGTCTTATAATGAGTGGGAGAGTTTTTAAGTTTGATAAAGTCTAAATTATTAGTTATTTCTCTTATAGATATTGATATCTGGTACCTAAGAAATCTTCGCCTACCCACAAGCCCTGGATATCTACTCTTACATTTTTCTTTAAAAGCTGTACTCTTTTAGATTGTATGTTAAATCTGTGTTTCATCTCAAATGTATTTTTATGTATGGTGTAAGATAGAACCTGAGATGGTTTTTTTTCCACTCTTATCAGTAACCAGTTATTTCAACACCATGTGCTAAAAATACATTTCTTTCTCTTTTGGACTGCTTTGGTGCCTTTGTCAAAAAGCAAATAAAACTGTAGATTTATTTCTGGGCTCTTTCTTCTGTTCCATTTGTCTATTTGTCTATCCTTATGGCAGAGCCACACTGTCTTGATTACTGTAGCTTTATAGCAGGCCTTGGAATCAGGTGGTGTAAATCCTCCAACTATGTTCCTTTTTGTCAAGATTGCTTTAAATATTTTAAGTGCTTTGAATTTCATGTAAATATTAAAACCGGTTTAATTTTTTAAAAAGGGTCTATGGGATTATAAATAGTCTGCATTGAATCTATTGATCAATTTTGAGATAATTGACATTTTAAAAGCTTTTTATTTTGAAATATTTTAATGTTATAGGAAATTCACAAAAATATGACAGAATTCCCACATGCTTTTTAACCCAGCTTCTCCTAATACAAACATCTTACATTACTGTATTACAATTATAAAGTCCGGGAAATTGGCATTGATATAATACTTTAAAATAAACCCCATCTTAATAATATTAATCTGCCAATCCAGGAACATGGTACATATCTCCATTTATTTGTGTTGTTTTAGATTCCAACAGTAATATTTTATAATTTTTAGGGAAGAAGTTCTTAAATATCTTTTGTTAAATTTATTTTTAGCTATTTTATATTTTTAACATTATAAACGAAGTTATTTCATTCTTCAATTGTTTGCTGCTATCATATACAAATACAATTAGATTTCTTTTTTCTTTTTAAGTGATTTTTTTTTTATTGCATTTTAGGCTTTGGAGGACATGTGAAGAACATGCAAGATTATTGCATAGGTACACACATGGCAGTATGATTTGCTGCCTTCCTCCCCCTCACCTATATCTGGCATTTCTTCCCCTGCCATCCTCCCACCCAACTCCCCAACCCCCACTGTCCCTCCCCTATTTCCTTCCAACAGACCCCAGTGTGTAGTGCTCCCCTCCCTGTGTCCATGTGTTCTCATTGTTCAAAACCCGCCTATGAGTGAGAACATGCGGTGTTTGGTTTTCTGCTCCTGTGTCAGTTTGCTGAGAATGGTGACTTCCAGGTTCATTCATGTCCCTACAAAGGACACGAACCCATCGTTTTTGATGGCTGTGTAATATTCCATGGTGTATATGTGCCACATTTTCCCTGTCCAGTCTATCATCGATGGACATTTGGGTTGGTTCCAGGTCTTTGCTATTGTAAACTGTGCAATTTCTTTTTTAATTTTTGTGACAAGCTCTTACTCTGTTGCCCAGGCTGGAGTGCAATGGTACAATTATGGCTCACTGTGGCCTTGACCTCCTGGTCTCAAACCATCCTCCCATCTCAGTCTCCTGAGTAGCTAGGACTACAGGTGCAGGCTACCATGCCCTGTTAATATTTTAATTATTTTGTAGAGATGGGCTCTCTTTATGTCACCCAGGCTGATCTTGAACTCCTGAGCTCAAATGATCCTCCTGCCTTGGCCTCCTGAAGTGTTGGGATTATAGGGGTGAGCCACCATATCTGGCCTGATTTTTTTTTTTTTTTTTTTTTTTTTTTTGAGATGGAGTCTCGCTTTGTCGTCCAGGCTGGAGTGCAATGATGTGATCTTGGCTCACTGTAACCTCCACTTCCCAGGTACAAGTGATTCTCCTGTCTCAGCCTCCCAAGTAGCTCAAATTACAGGCATGTGCCACCAAGGCTTGATTTTCTACATAAACAATAATATTATCTGAAAATGCAAACAGATATATTTATTTCTTGCCTATCCTTGACTTATTTCTAATGTGTGTGTTTTTGTTTGTTTGTTTTTTGGGGTTTTTTGACCATTAAGTATGAGGCAAGCTATAGTTTTTTATAAGTATACTTTGTAGGTTGGGGAAGGTTTCTTTTCTTCATGGTTTTCATTGATTTTTTTTGAATGAATGGATGTCGATTTTTGTCAAATGCTTTTTTGCATGTTCTGAAATGATCATATGGCCTGTCACTTTTGTTCTCTTGATATGATTTTCATGTATTAAAACAACTTGAAACTTCTAGGACAAACCCTACTTGATCATGATAAATTAACCTTTTTATATACTACTAAATTTAATTTGATATTTTGTTAAGCATTGTTGGAACTATGTTTTGAGGGATTTTATTCTGTAAATTTATTTATTTGCAGTGTCTTCATTAAGTTTTTATGTTATGTTGTCCGCATAAAATAATTTGGGAGGTGTTTTTTTCACCTCTATTTTCCAAAAGAATTTGCTTATTGTTGTTAAGATTTGTATAAGATTAGTATTATTTGTTAAGATTAGTATCATTTGTATAAGATTAGTACTATTAAGATTTATATAAGATTAGTATTAGGTTGTTGTTCTTTTTCTTCAATGGAAAGAATTCACTATTGACATCAGCTAATCTTAGCATTTTCTTTGTGGGATTAAAAATATATATAATGAATTCAATGTCTTTAATATATACAGGGCTAATTTCTTATTTCCTTCTTGGTAAGTTGTATTTTTCAAGTAATTTATACTTTTCATGTAAGTTATCAGATATGTTGCCATAAACGTGTTTCCCCAATTCTGGGTGGACATATTACATAAAGGATTTGTGAGGAGGTAATAGGGAAAGCAGGCAAAATAGCTCTCCTCCAGACCACCTATGAGGCCAGTTTCCTGTATCTGGCATTCTTGCTACTTGAGTTTCTAGAACAAATTCTCATAGGCTATCTTTCCCTACCCCATATAGTCTTTCCTGCACAGAACACTCTCCTACTCTGCTTCCAGACAAAGGTCAGCAAAGGCAGGACGGATTTTGACCAGAGAACTCTCAGCTCTGAGGAGAATATGTCATTTATGGTGTCCTATCTGCTTTTTCTCTGAGGCTACTATTTTATTTAGCAGTTTTTAGATTTATTTTTTCATTTGTCTTTATGATATATCTGGGTCATTGCTGATTATTGTTTTCTTCTCTTTAGATAAAATACATGGTAAAATCTTATAATTTTTTAATTTATTAACTCAACTTCATGGAAGGTGGGACTACCTTTCTAGAAATGATATTCTGAGAATGCTATTATTTACTAAACGTTGTATTTTCCGTTCTCCTTTCTCCTTCTCAACCACTTCTTTCTCCATCCTGAATGTTCCTGGAGAAGCATAAGTAGGGCTATGTGTGTGTGTGTGTTTAATTGGAAATATGCTGTGGCACATATCACTACTGTTGACTATATCCAGTTCTTCTCCACTTCTGAGCATATGGATAAATTGTATTTCTCCATTTCTTTCAAGTTAGATGTGGCTATATGCATTAATTTGACCAGTAAAATGTTAGCAGAAATGATGTGTGCCACTTCCGTGTGGAAGCATTTAATTGCAGGTGCTCAGTACCCATTCTCTTATCTTGTTACAGCAATTGAGGGAGCATGTGTTGATTACAGGTTCACTTCTCACATTTGCTATTTTTGTTGTTGGAATGCTACTGATAGATTGTTTGACATTATGTTTTCTTTATTTTCAGTAGGTTTGTGTTGTGAAGTGAGGTCATGTGAGCAGTGTCAACATGCCATCTTACCCCAGATGCCCCAATATTAGCATCTTAAAAACTCCAACTGTTTCAATTTTAAAAATTGAAGAAAAGTTTATTTATATTCACTAGGAAATATTTCATTTTCCTGGTACTGCTATGAACCATAGCTCATCCCCTCTCTGCTATCCAGCCTAACACAACAAAACAATTTTCACTCAACACTAAACTCATTTACATACAGCTAAAATAAGGAATAAAGGAGTAAGAACATGTTTGGGGAAGGAGAGAATAAATTTATTTTGAACTTACCAAGTTTTAGGTGCTGTAGAACATTAGCATAAAAGTATGGGTTTATATCTTAGGAAAGAGAAGATAGCTTAAAGCGCAGATTAAAGAATCACGAACATAAATATGGCAGCTGAAACATGAGAAAAAATGCTTTAGCTAAAATTTATAATGCAAGAAGAAAATAAAGAAAAGCAAAGAATAAGCCTCTGGAACTTACCTTACAAGAACCTATGGAAGGGAAGGAATCAGCCAAGAAGCTGCAAAATGAGGAGGTGGACCGAGAGAGACTGGAAAAAATGATGGAGCTTTTCAATGGAGGTTTTATCAATGCAGGGAATAAGTTTAGAATGAGGACAAAAACTGTGCCATAAGATTTGACTATTAATTTGTAATAATGGTAACGACTATTTTGGGATGATTAAGGTAGAATCCAGAGTCTAACTCTTTATATTACTTTAAAAGCATGTGCAAACTATAATCTGAAATTTTTATAGATGTCTATAAAGGATCTTTCACTTTGGCCAGGTACTAGCATTTTGAAGATTCTACATCTGCAATGATCACATAGTTCCAAAACATCTGTCCTCCAGTTAAATGTCTTCTATGTTCCAGGCTGTGTTTCAGGCTCTGGGGTTGCAGCAGTAAGTGGAATAAAGTCCCTGTGTTCATGGCGCTCATCCTAGTCAAAGATTGAAAGATGAAAAATAATCTAGTGTTGGTGGTGTAGTGGTGAGCATAGCTGCCTTCCAAAGATGAAGAATAATCTAAATTACATCATTTTGAAATACTCAAAGGGAAACATTATTCCTAAAAGCATACAATATAAAGAAGAAACATCAGAAAAGCTGTCAAAGCACATTCATACATGCATTTTAAAAATCTCCTAGGTGATTCTTCAGATGTAAATATTTCTTTTGAAAGTTTATAGTTTTTTTTTTAAGTTTTAAGTTGGTTATTGATTTTATTTTATTTTTAAATTTTAAGTTCTGGGGTACATGTGCAGGACGTGCAGGTTTGTTACACAGGTAAACATGTGTCATGGTGGTTTCCTGCACTTATCAACCCATCACCTAGGTATTAATCCAAGCTTGCATTAGCTATTTTTTTCTAATGCCCTCACGCTGCCACCCTCCCCCAACAGGCCCCAGTGTGTGTTGTTCCCCTCCCTGCGTCTATATCTTCTCACTGTTTAGCTCCCACTTATAAGTGAGAACATGTGGTGTTCAATTTTCTGTTCCTGCATTAGTTTGCTGAAGATAATGGCTTCCAGCTTCATCCATGTCCCAGCAAAGGACATAATCTTGTTCCTTTCTACAGCTATGTAGTATTCCAAGGTATATATGTACCTTTTCTTTGTCCAGTCTATCATTGATGGGTATTTGGATTGATTCTGTATCTTTGCTATTGGGAGTAGTGCTGCAATGAAAATACATGTGCATGTATTTTTATAATCCCGTTACTGAGTCAAATGGTATTTTTTTTATAATCCCAGCAACACTGTTACTGAGTCAAGTAGTATTTATAGTTCTAAACCTTTGAAGAATCACCACACTGTCTTTCACAATGGTTGAACTAATTTATATTCCTATCAACAGTATAAAAGCATTTCTATTTCTCCACGGGGTCACATTATCTGTAATTTTTTGGCTTTTACATAAGGGCCATTCTGACTGGTATGAGATAGTAGTAGTTTCGATTTACATTTACATTTCTTTAATGATCAGTGATTTTGAACCTTTTTTTTCATATGATTATTGGCCATATGTATGTCTTCTTTTGAGAAGTGTCTGTTTATACCCTTGATCCCTTTTCAATGGGGTTGTTTGTTTTGTTCTTGTAAATTTGTTTAAGTTCTTTATAGATGCTGGACATTAGACCTTTGTCAGATGCATTGTTTGCTAAAATTTTCTCCCATTCTGTAGGTTGTCTGTTTACTCTGTTTATAGTTTCTTTTGCTGTGCAGAAGCCCTTTAGCTTAATTGGATTTTATTAGTCAATTTTTGCTTCTTTTGCAATTGCTTTTGGCATTTTTGTTATAAAATCTTTGCCTGTGCTCATGTTCCGAATGGTATTTCCTAAGTTGTCTTCCAGGATTTTTATAGTTTTGGGTTTTACATTTAAGTCATTAATCCATCCTGAATTAATTTTTGTATATGGTGCAAGGAAGGCATCCAGTTTCACTTTTCTCCATATAGCTAGCCAGTTCTCCCAGCACCATCTATTGAATAGGGAATCCCTTCCCCATTGCTTGTTTTGGTCATGTTGTCGAAGATTAGATGGTTGTAGATGTGCAGATTTATTTCTGAGGTTTTTATTCTGTTCCATTGGTTTATATGCCTGTTTTTGTACCAATACCATGCTGGTTTGGTTACTGTAGTTTTGTGGTATGGTTTGAAGTCAGATTACATGATGCCTCCAGGTTTGTTCTTTTTGCTTAGAATTGTCCTTGCTATATGACCTCTTTTTTGGTTCCATAAGAACTTTAAAATAGTTTTTTTTTTTCTAATTCTGTGAAGAATGTCAATGGTAGTTTAATGGTAATAGCATTGATTCTATAAATTGCTTTGGGCAGTATGGTCATTTTAATGATATTAATTCTTCATATCCGTGAGCATGGAATGTTTTTCCATGTTTGTGTCCTCTCTGATTTCCTTGAGCAGTTGGAAAACACACTTCAGGAGAGCTTATAGCTTTAATTTGTATTTACTATCTAGTTATTAGGTGAACTCAATGCTTCTCTAATGATGTTAGATTCACACACAAAACAAATCTATTAGCTGGCTTCGTTTGAAACTGTTCTGACTACCAATATGCCACCACCAACAAACAAACAAACAAACAAAACAAAACAAAAAATAGAACCTTAGAGGAGAAAACCACAAAGATAAAATTCAGTACTGCTTGTCAAGGTAGTACTATGCTTCCATTTCAGTGATGTTCAGTAAATTTCCAAGGTAATGTCTCCTTAACCAATTGAGCTGTAAAGAGGTTAAAGTCATTTTCCCAGAGATCAACTTTTGACCTACCCCTAATATGTTTCAGTTATCCCCTATTAATTTGCAATTGTCATATTTAAGTAGTCTTCAGTTACTCACTTTCTTATTTTACATCATCACAAAGAATGACACCTAAATACATCACTATGGAAACAACTATTCTTATCAAAAATATATTTATTTTATCAAAAATATATTTGTTGCTAGGTCACTTGTGCCATTTAGGAAGAATTTGAAAAAAATATTAAGTCAATATATTTACCACTACATGGACTCAACGTATTTACCACTGCATGGACACTTTATGGACGATCATGCTGAAACAAAGAATTTGATCATTGGTAATAAACATTGTATGACAAAACACAACTTTTTGAAAATATGTGTAGAAAACATTTACTGCTGATTCTCAAGACATATTTCACATCATGACTGCTTTTTATTCATTTGAAACATTAGCAGTGTACTTCATAGAGTAAATGTACATCACACAGTTGAATCTGTAGATCTCATATCCTACATGTGTCAACTTGGGTATCAGCCTCTCCTTTTTGTGCTATTCCATTCTAGTAATAAATAACAGTTTAAGCAGATATCAGGGAGGAAATTGTTGCCACCTAGAATCCTTCTGTGCACTGCTTTTAGGAAATCAATGTAAAATACCTTTAAAATGTATTTCTGAATATATATTTTTACCTGTTGCCACTGATCAGATCATGGAATTAGTGAGAGCAGTGCACATTTCTAAATTCAATTTCAAATTGACCTGAAATTAATGGGCATCTACTTAGTAGAACTATGGTCAGTATTTCTGGTTCAGTGATGAGTAACCAAAAGGCTTCACTAAATATTATTTATAGCTTAAGAGTAAGATCAATTAAATGTAAGATATTCAACATCTGAAAGCAAGTCTAGATTTTTAAAAATACAACATACAAATATATTTGAAAGTAAACAGAGTAGGCCCTTTACATGTGCAAAGGCTACAGGCTGAGACTTCCAAACATTGTAAATTTATGAATACCACTAGAACACCAACTTTATTAGAAACAGTTCAGCTAGTCTTGCCCTGTTCCTGGATTTTTATTTGACCGACTATGTATAGTCAAGGAATTATTGTTGTGCACCTCAATGTCCTGGAGTTTTTATGATAGAATAAATATAACTTAATTTCAAAGCTTGCTGTGCTGCCACCCCAGTGCCCAGGGCTTCTCATTCTTGGCTATGAATGTTCCGAAAACTATTTTGTGTGTGTGTGTGTGTGTGTGTGTGTGCGCGCGCGCGTGTGTGCACGCGTATGTGTGTTATAGGTCAGTTTCATCTGCTTTCAAGACATTTTCCTTACTGTAATATTTCTCATCTGTGAATTTTTAGTTCTCAATGAAAATACTTATATAGCAATTGAGCAGCTGATGCTGCTCCTGTTTTAAACTCCATGTTTATGCAAAAAAGACAAATTTCTTAAAGTTTGAAGTTTATCAACCTGCTCTCACTTGTAGCAAAGGTTAATTTGTAAACTGTTGACTTCATCTCATATTGTTTCAATTTACTGGTGTCTTTAAAAAAAAATCACATGTCCATATAGAATTCTAATCATTCTGTGCATTTACTTACACCACAGTCAACTGAAGTTGACCAAATTGTGATTAAATTAAGAGTATTTAATAAGATGTTTGTACTGATTAAAGCAGATTCCCCATTCAATTTTTCTTTTGTGGACACATTCTCCACAGTTGTCATGGCATTTAGCAGTCTGTCCTCTGAAGAGTTTATAAGTTCAGTGGTCACTCTAAAGTAAAAACTAAAACAAGCAAAAAACTACTTTGCTTTCTCTTTATTTCTGTCTCTAACACTAAAACTTGATTTAGAGAATCAGGTAATTTTTTTCAAAGGAAGATATTTTTATCAGTTCTTGACAATTTCTACCATACTTGATACCAGAGAAGAGAAACAAGACCACCTTGAGATGCAGAGAATAGGTGGCTGACTAGACTCACTCCTCCATATCAATCTATGAAGCCCATTTTATTTAAGGCAAAGCAAATCATCATCTGAGAGTTGGGTTGGTTCTATGATTGTTTAACAAAAACGTGTATTAACATTTTAACCTGCTATAGCTTCATTATTTCTACATATCTTTGACATGACTAAGAAATTTTTTTACCAACTACCCAATCCATGTGAAATTTAAAAAGTATATATGAGGACAATTACCATGAGATTACAATGTGAAATAAAAATACCATCTTTGAGGCAGGGAATAGTATATGCTCACTAATGAAGTTTTCTAATAAACACGATTTGAATAGAGCGGTTATCCAGATCAAGCAAAGTACGGCTAGTGTTGTCAAAATTGACTTTCAGGTGTACATAATTATTTCTTTCTCTATTACATGTTCATACAAACAGTATCTTAGCAAAAATACCTCCTTAAAGTTGTAAATAAAACACTAAACACTAAGTGTAGCATTATATTGTAAAAGAGTCTTCAAAGAAATATGTAAATTAGATGTTTCTGAAGACACCACATTCACAAAAGTTTTTCGTAGTGAAGCTTTCTAATAAACACCATTTGAGTAGAGCAATTATCCATGGGGGCTTCAGAGCCCAGGAGTTCTGATGAGCGTTTGTAGGAATGCCCTAGACACGGACTCTCTGAGGACCTTTTGGTCTTGGGAAGTCATAATTATATTATTACTCTTTATTTTCAATTATCTCTTTTTCATATTTCTTACACATATTTCATATTTCTCAAAATGCAATCATTAAAGGATAAAACTTCAGATGGGAAGTAATAGTTATAATAAAAACAATCGCTATCATTTATTTATTACATAGTATACCTACAATGGCAAGCACCAAGTTAATAAGCATATTTAAACCTACCAACAACTCCTGGAACACAGAATAAAAAGTATCATTATAAATAGGTGAGAAATCTGAGGCTTGAACTCATGAAATAAATTGCCAAAGTCACGCAGGAGCTCAACTCTTCTACTGTCACAGTGAAAGTTCTGAAATACTATGCTTGCTTTTAATGCTACGATGGCCAGTTATTATGCATGAAAACAAATACAACTCTTCTATGCAGAACTAAACAAAATGGTATTTTTCTCTCTTCCTATTCTTGCTCCAGCTTTAAGATGTATCTATGTGTGTGTGTGTGTGTGTGTGTGTGTGTGTGTGTGTGTGTGTGTGTGTAAAACCCTACTATAAATATTTACTGATTTTTACTTTATTTATTTATATTCCAATGTAATTTAGCTGAATGTCTAGGCTACACTATTTTTAAAAACATAACAAAATTACAGGGTACAAATTTAAATCCTCATGTTAATAAAGCAACTTATTTGGCTATTTAAAAGAATAACGTAAAATATTATTTTGAATAATAGCACAATAAAACATTACCATTTTGTATTATTTATAGTGGCATTTAAAATATGGCAGTGCTATGTGACTATTGCCTATTGTGTCCATTACACATAATTATTATAATGTGATTAGGTTTTTCTTTTAATGGTTGTTTATATCCTTAATTTTCCACACACTGTACAAATCTCATTTTTATAAGGTTAATTAGAATTACTCTGTCTAGGAGGCCAGCATTCTTGTTATTTAGGATTTTTAATCAGATTATGGTGGGCACTTCACATTATGCCTTTGAAATAACAGACAGTCCTGTATGTTTTCCACTGCCATATTTTGAGCCTTAAGCTTACAAGTAATGCTTAAGAAATAATCAAATAATCAGGTACCATACTCCAGATTAATTCAGCAACTATTATATGACTCAAATGTTTCTTCAGTTGTTTATTACATGGAAAACATATTTTAAAATCATAGCTGGGTATACTGAAAGACAACAGACCAAAACTTCAGTGATAAGATATGCCTTTGTATTATGTTATAAAAATAAATATCTTTAAGTGATATTGAAACAACTTTGTATACATACAAAAACACTGATACAACTCTTTTTGAAAATTTCAGGATTGTAGAAATGATTTCAATAGTACACTTACACTTTAGAATTTGTATCTTCACTGAACAGGTGTCCTCTTTTATAGGTTACTAAAATAGTCATATAAATGGTTTCCTAACCTGTGAGCAATACCCTCTACATTAATTCCACATTGTACAACCAGATTAATGTCCTAAATCAGATCCCCATTCATTTCACTTTTCTCCTGCTCAGCACCCTCAACAATTCCTGATTTCCTTCCAGATGAAAGGCAGATTTCTCAACCTGGGATTCTAATAATGGCATGGCCACAACCTATCTTTCTTGCTTTGTCTTTTATCACTTTCCTACCCAAATCCACACTGAGCAATTTGCTGATTAATTCCAATACTTGCATCTTCTTTACTTCTGTTTATGCTGCTCCTTTACCTACTGGCAGTATTAAAAACCCTATTAACTCTTATTTTCATGTTGAGATAAATAGATTATACAGCTTATGCAAGAGGCCAGCCAAAGGGCCAGATAATGAATGTTTTAGGCTTTGTGGGCTGCATACTGCATGTCACAAACACCTGACTCTGTTGCAGTGTAAAAGCAGCCACAGATAGTACCTAAATGGATGTGGCTGCTGCTATTCTAACAAAACTTGACTTAGGGACATTGAAATTTGAATTTCAGATAATTTTCTTATCACAAAAATAGCATTCTTTTTATTTTCGTTAATCATTTAAAAATGCAAAAATCATTTTTAGCTTACAGGCCATTATAAGAATAAGGAGTGAGTCATATTTGGCCCACACGTTCTACTTTACTGGCCCCTGGTCAATGCACTGGAATACCATGCAGCCATGATAAGGAAAACATACGTGGCAGGGTCAAGGGAGTAAGGGAAGTTAAATCCTAAACTTCTTACATGATTGGAATTCAATAGATAATGTCTAAATAGAATTTTTTAAAAACTGAATAATTTAGTGGGAAAAAAACACCCAAAACCAACAAAAAAAAGAAAAAAGTGTCAGAGAGAGAGAGAGAGAGAGAGAGAGAGAAAGAAAGAAACAAAGATTCCATTACTCTCTCAGAAGAAATAGCTTTATCTGAAGCTTTCAGCAAACCTCTCCTTGTGCTCATTGATCATTTCTAAACTAATTACTGGCAAGGTGATTACTGTTAGACCAGCCAGTCCCTTCTTTGGAGTGGAGGCTGGGGCAGCTTCCTATGAGGCACTTTGCCTGTATAGAGACGAAGTGGTTACCTGAACAAATTTGAAGTTCTATTAGGGAGACCTGGGTCCTGGAAATGGTTAAGCAAGGTACAGTGCAGTGTTCGTTACAGATGGACAATAGGAATGCCACTTCAGAATATTTTCAGATCACGAAATCTTGTTTCCAGGTCAACTCTGTATTTTTATTATTGATTGTGATTTTTGGAAACAGATCTGCAAAATAAGTCATTAGGATGTTAATATATTACGATGTGCCTTCCGTGATTATTGGCTGATTCACTGCCATCTGGTCAGGCAAGAGATACATTATACAAAGCAAGAAAGGAGAAGAATTAGATGAAGGAATAAAAATATTATATTAAGACATATAAATTTAAAAATAGACCCCGAAGTTATATCAATTTTGGGGAGGGATGGTACTAAAAAGTCTGTTATTTTATTTATAGTATGATAAATAATGCTTTTCAGTAAGGATATAGATCTTTAATTACTATTTAAATCATTTATTTCCCAGAAGCCTTGACCCTTCTGCAACCATCATGTGAGTTTTATGGTTTGATAGGCCAAGCTACTACCTTATAAACATTAGCCTTTTCTCAATTCTTTTTTCAATCTTTTTTATTTAGTGTCTGGACCAATATCACTTTATTTAGTGAGAATTTAAAACAAGGATAACTCCTCCTTGCTTAAAGCTACCTTTAGAATGCCAAAGCCTTAAAAACATTAAATTAAAAATATAAACTCCATATACTTGAACAATCCAAGAGCTATCATACTAAATTATTATTGTGCTGATTATTTCCTCTAAATCATTTAAGTTCTTGAATTTTCTACTGTAGACATTATCTCTTGATCTCTCACTATGGGAGAAGTGTACTGTTAAGGAATTAGCACCCTCTCTCCTCTGCACCCACCACACATGTACTCCCTCTGGTCTCCCCACACCATTCTCCCAATACAGTTATACTATAATTTTGATTAGATAAATATTCAGTATTTACATTATTGTGACATATAAACTCAATTTAGAGCTGAGTGATGTGATATATATAGCAAAGTTTAGAAAAGAACTACAGATATTTTTGTGTTAGAGTATGAGTAGAACTGGTATTCTATTTCCATAGGCTCATCTCTCCCTGCCTGAAGGATTTTTACCTTTAAGTTGTGTAATTCTTTAAAAAGTGTCCTTTGCCTTTTAATAAAAACTAAAGCTTTGCATGACTCTGGCTTTGTTTGCTACCTGCCTTTCCTAAGTTCCTGATGGGGCCTCCCCACGTTTCCAACTGCCCTCACATTTGTAAATAGCTTCTTTTTCATGTATTATTTGATAGATAAGGTCTAAAAGTTTTCTATTGGGTGCTTTTTTACACACTGGATATGATTGTGTTATGTTTCTCTGTGTTCAAAGTGGCCAAATATGATCCTGTTTTGAGCTTGACAGAAGCCATGTAACACATGCTCAGGCCTTGTTCTTTTGTTCTTTTCCTATGTAGATCTTATGGCCACTTTACAAGCACTTTCGAAATGCTGCTTGTTTGAATAATGAATTAAATGCAATTAAATTAGGGTCCCATATAAGGCTAAGTCTAATATGACCATACCCGTGCCTGTGAGCATTGTGCTGGGTGGAAGAACAGAAACACTGTGATTAGGGCTTCAATAAGACAGTTCATTAGACCCGCAGAAGCCACATCAAGGTAACTCTACCACAAATAATAATTGTACATATCCAGAGAATGTACAAGGGACACAACCACTTAGTATTTACTGTATTAGTAGCTCTGAACTACAAATACTAATATGCTGCAGAGTCCGTATTCCTATTGCAAAAGACAAAGGATTAAAGACTTTTTTTCCTCTCTACCTGTATCAATCTGAGACTGGTTTATAACACTCCAAATTACCTACCATAACTGCTTTTTGCTATATTTAATTAATTATAATTTCCTAAGGCCATTAGCCTGTTATAATAGATGTGTAAATGCTTTGGAAAGTAGAAAGTGCCCAACAAATGTTATGTGTTATTAGTAATTTAACAAGCTTTTCTAATAAAAAGAGCATGTATACCACAGAATTGGCAACTAGAAGATTCTTCTTCTTTTTTTTTTTTTCATTTTGGAACTTCATCTAGCCTGCATAAACAAAAACAAATTGTCACTTTTCTTTGTCTCCATACCAGTTAGAACCATGAAAACTCACCTATCCATCTACTTCATTTGCTAATATTCTGGTTTTGTATCCTGAGTTAAAATGTGAGATCATTCTCCCCCAATTTAATTTTTTTGACAGTGAATATTTATACTAAATTTAAATTAAGTGTAAAAGAGCAGATTGATAAGAACACCAAAAACCTTGTAGATCAACCAATAACACCAGCTGTCCAAATTATTCTACAGCATTGCAAAGGTTCCTCTAAACTGCATATTTATTGCTGGATACATTCCATCCATATGACGTACAAATTTGAGATTTATACTTTTAAACATAATAAGATGGAGTTCTGCCATGCCTACTGGGTGATAAGTAAATGCATACACAACCAATTTGGTTTAAATCTCAGTCCATAATATTTTTGCATTAATCTTAGGCCATATGACTTTTTTTAAGATCAAATACTTATAATTGTAGAATGTACAATTTCTTTCCTATACACTTTCTTCTTAAGGTTTCATAAAACTTCAAGGGGCCTCAATATCCTGAGAAATGTGACATTTTCACTTCTATTTTATGCACTTATAGAATCCTGATAAAACAAAGGCAGTTATTTACACCATGGCTCTAGGTAATGCTTGATTGCCACAAACGAGTCAATATTTAAAATGTATCTTTTACTATCCTCTTTATAGCCAAATATTTTTTAAATAAATAAGTTATTACTGAAACATGCAAGTAGCCTCATGTACATTGATAACACTTTGAATAAGGGAAATTCATTAATTCAAATAAAATGGAAAATATTGGGCAGAATTGATAAACAAAAGTCAAATAATATTTTAAACAAATATTTTATTTCTTTCAGATGTACACAGTAGCTGAATTAGGCTAGAAGAAAAGTAGCATGATTTTTGCTTTCATCAATAGACAAGACTATTTAAATAGTAAATATATTTTCACTTTGTAAATGAGTACTTCTCCAGTGCTGAGAGATAATCTGTTTGTTTGTTCCTTAAAACAACTCTCTACATAATCTCTCTTTATATTACCTAAGAAGAAAGAATAAGGAAGGTAAATGTTAACTTCAATGATGAACGGCCCCTAGTTCTAATCCTAAGAGAGAGCTTTAAGAGTTAACATTAACGAGATTTTACTGTTCTAATAGCTCAGTGACACATGGGTATAGAGAATTTCACCTTTGTATTTTTTTACATGATTAGTATTACTGCTGGAGGACATACATGTTTTTCTCTTGATTTTTTTTTTCCAAGGATAATACTGTCTGATTGTCAGTGATTCTTAGGAATTTAGTGCAAAGTAAGGTTTTATCAATACTCTAGGACCTTTCTATCCACAGATTGTCAGTGCTATCCCATATTTATAAGTTTAAAACACACGCTTTTGTGGAATTTGCTTATCAGTAATATTTGCTAAGTTGCTGTTTCTTCTGACTGTGACTTTGCCTTCAGCTTGTTTTTATTTCTATAAAGTGGTCCACAAAGTGGGATGCCCAGAATACAAGGTGTAAATAATATAATCCTTTTCAGAAGAAAAATAATAGAATTGCTCTTTATGTATAGTTTTTCCCTAATCCTTTAAGTTTTTCTCTCTTTGTATTCAATTTTAATGTTATATATCACATATTTACATGGTACTATATCTTTATAATTTCTAAATATGTATGTTGAAGTTCTTTGAGGGTAACTACTTAAATATTTTACATAGACATTAAGGGTGATTGATCTAAGGGTTCTTTCAGGCATTCAAGCTTTCCCATTAATTCACTTTGTTATATGTCTTTTTTATGTTATTTTCTTCCCCAAAATACAGTAAAACATTTGCTACTCAGGTACACAAATGTCATTTGCTTTTCTTTATTGGCCTAACATGCTACTTACTTTAGCAAAAAAAAAAAAAAAAAAGTTAAAATTTTGTTTATGATAGTAAAGTGTCATGATCTTTATGGCCTAAACAGTTTTTTTTTCTTTTTTTAATCTTTCCTTAACACAGCATTGACTAATCTTCTTATCCATGACTTGAAGTTCATTTTTCAGGCTGTAAACCAGATTCTAATTTCACCTCTGAGTGCCATATGACCTGGTGGAAGTTGAAAGGCTACTATGATTTGTTCCTTTTATTGAGTCAGCTAGTCCCCAAGTCTTCCACCCACCCTCCTGCAATGAATATGCACTGTTAATGTAGCTGTAAACAATATGTGGTGTATATTATGGTTATTGTTGTTCCTGTTGATGTCATTTTTATTGCTATAGACTTTTGACTTATAATAATAATCACAAAATGAACAGAAGCCAGAGCTGTGTAACTAGAGACTTTTTCTTTTTAACAGCTGTTGTAAACTCTGGTGTGTAATGTGTAAGGCTCAATTCTTTTCCCAAAATAACATGATAAAGCTTGCTAGAGACACAATTAGGCTCAAGAAAAGTCTTCCTCCATTTGTGGTTTATAATGTAATAACATTGTGTTTGTTGAAGGTGGGTAGGAGTAGAAGTGTTTATGAGTCTGCTGTGAAGTGTTGGAACTTAGTCTTTTTACCACCTTTTGATCTGTTATAGCCTGGCACATAGTAGGCACTCAGTAAATAGTTAATGAATAAATGAATGAACAATAAATTAAAATCATTTAAACAAAATTTCATAATAAAACATTTCTAATGCTCTTTTGTATCATTCAAAATTGTACACTTTGAGTATTATTGGATCATGTGTGCTGAATTGAGTACTGGGAATAGAAAATGTCCATACTGGATGCTATGTAAGACAAGCAGTAATTTGCATATAGTAATACATGTTCTGGGAAGGATTTATTAAAACACAACTGATATAAAGGGTCTATATAAAATATAATTATAGCAAATTGATATAGAAGAGCTAAATAAATAAGCAGACTATAAGGTACATTTAAAATTCAGATTTGCAGTTGCTCAAATGTTGACTAATTGCCTAATATGTATTGAATAGTGCCAAAGATGGTACCATTGACCCACTATCATGAAAACTAGGTAATTATATTTCTAGTAGTGGTGATGGCCAACTTGTATTGCTTTTACCTGCTTCCCTCTAAGACCAACCAATGACATATTCTTGTAGATGCCTTAATAGAATTAACTTTACTCTTTGCTGTACTAAAACACAGAATATAGTTCATTTTTATCTCCAAAGACCAAAATGATCCTCTGGCTTCATTGGTGCTATTCTTTAATCAACTGAACTAATCAGCTTTAGGCTCTATATTTGAACCAATAATACATGGATACTTTTTTAAATGGGATCTATAAGTTTATGACTTGCATAACATTTTCCTTTTTTACATCCTGAAATTATCATAGTCATCCTTATCTTGATACAAGTAATTGAAGGTCAAGGCTGTTACTGAAAGTTTTAAGGAGTTAGATTATCAGCCCTCATTCACACCTTTACCCCTTATTTCTGACATTTTTATTATTATAAATAAAGTTTACTAGGCTTATTTAGATTATTGTTTTTCACTGGGGGCAGGACTCTGAAAGAAGCCTAAGTCTCTGGGCATTATCTTTTGATAAATTTCTTTTGAGAAATTACATGGAGAAGTAAAACTGAAGACTAAAACATGACTCTTATCAAAGTTGGGAATTGCTGGTGCTTTTTATTATTATTATTGTTTCTTGTTAGAAGCTCTGTGAGGTTTTATTATTATTGTTGTTGTTGTTATTGTTGAATTTAGCCACTTTAAGGTCAAAAGTGAGGGTTATCGTAAGCTTGGTCTAAAATGGGGTCTATTCAAAGAGGCACATCTCTACCATAAATTAGATAGATAGTACCTTTGGGAATTGCAGCGTCTTACAATTGATAATTTATAATCGATTTTGGTGAGGCCAACTGCTTTGTTCTAATAACAACTTTACGTACAAAAATACATGTAGAGTGGAGAACAGAAATGAAATATCTTGAGAATGACCTTTTCTGGAGAAACATTATCATATCTGAGCACTCAAAAATTGGTGTCAGAATAATGGCTTTTAAAGAAAAATTTTCTGAATATGAAGTTCAATGATTATTTTGATATTTTCAGTCATATATATTGCCTAAGTTGTTTTTGTTTTATTAGGTTGCATACTACAGGGCTCAGATTCTATATGAAAGTCTTTATACCAATATATAAACACTGACTTTTAAAAGTAAAAAGCAAACTTTATAAAAACTTAATTTTACTCTCTTCTGAAGCTCACTTTCTAATTTTCTAAAGTAAAATATTTCACTTTACTTTGTATAAAGTAAACAAAAAATAAAATTTAGAATGCTCCTTTTGTATTAATAAGGAGATATTTAGAATATGAAAGGATTGAACCGCATAAGTATAAACATGGGTTTAATATTTTTTACCAAACAAAATATGGATAAGTTGGTAGTTATTTTCATAGGGTCAAGTATCAAACATATTTATTTGAAAACTGCTTATAATATTACTTTGAATATATGAAGCAATAAACAACAAATAAAAATAGAATTAGATTCTTAGTGTGCATCTATTCTTAGAGGAAATGGGTATTTTCCCAGGATTTTTAGATGTTTATAATTTGGATGTCTCCCAGTATTCATCCCTTTCCTATCCCTGGAACATCAGTCATTTTCCACATGGCACCTGGACCTGAAACGATGCTTCGAATTAATATATGTTAAAAATAAAAATTTAAAATTAAAAAAAGCTACCCAAATGCTTCTTACTTTGTAATAAGAGAGACAGAAAGAGAAAGATCCTTATGTATGATTTTTCTGTCTATATGATTTTTCTTAGTAATCTGACAGCCCTGCCAGAAAGCAATTAAAACCTTCATATTCATTGTAACTGGTGAGTTGCTCTTTTTGGTGATGTAGCTATGTGGCTTCTTACCCCTTTCTCTGAGGATGATTGTGGTTTAACTTTTCCAAAGATGCTGCTGTTTAATAGTAAGCCTAAATCATTTAAAAATAAATTATATACTTTTATTTTCCAGTTTTAATGAAACATTTAGACAAGCAGAAATATTTATTCCCATTAGCTTTGCTCTATATTTTGTGAAGATCATTAATAATTTTTTTCACATGGACTTGCTCCTTTTATTTACTGGTTTAAAGCATTAGCCTATGCAATAGGATTCCATCTGCTCTGATATGTAAAGCTCTTATACTTAATTTTCATATTCCTATTGAAAAGAAAAGGATGGGCATATTAAAATATGTTCACATTTCTTATTGAATCCAAGGTCTTCTGAGTTGAATCTTAGGGAAATGATCTTACAATGCTAAGATCTTACAGGTGAACTCTTAATAAAAATGTTGTGTTTAGTGAAGCCATTTTGAACATATAGATGGTTAATATATTTAATGCTTTCCCTTTGAAGTTATTAAAGTTAGCAATGCCTTTATGGATAATGATAAAACTGCTATTAAAAATAATGCATATGCTTTTAGAATATGACAAGTGTTAATACCAAAAGGAATCATTGACATTTATTGAGTGCTTGCCATTTGGCAAATTTTTATACATATATTATTTTACTTATTTTTCACAAGATTTCTTCAAAATTAATGTTAGCATCCTTGTCTTTACTTATGAGAAAACTGACAAGCAGAGAGGTTATGTAATTTTTCCCAAATCACATAGCCAGGAAACAGAAGGGCCAAAATTCAAACCTTGTATTGTTTTAATACATGTCTCATGCTCTTTCCATTCTACCACACTACCCCTGGATATATTTGATTTTAGAAATCATCTAGTTTGGGTCAGTACAGTGGCCTGCAATCCCCACAATTGAGGAGGCCAAGGTAGGCAGATCCTTTGAGCCCAGGAGCTCAAGGCCAGCCTGGGCAACCTGGTGAAACCCCATCTCTACCAAAAGTACAAAAATTATCCGGGAGTAGTGGCATATTCCTGTAGTCCCAGCTACTCAGGAGGCTGTAGTGAGAGGATCACTTAAGCCTGGGAGTTTAAGGCTGCAGCGAGCCACGACTGAACCACTGCACTCCAGCCTGGGCCACAGAGTGAGACCCTGTCTCGAAAAGAAAAGAAAAGAAAATCATCTAGTTTGAACCTTTCACTTTTTTACATGAAACTGAAGCATAGAGCACTATTACGACTTACCCAGGGGCTAGAACTCTGAGGGCATTTTCTACTTTGCTGCCACTGGATAATTTGAATCAAACTTCAGGGGCTGAGTAATTGAATGAATAAATGAACAGAGGACAATGATGGGTGGCATACAATTGACATAGCCCTAAAACAGCAGTTAAGAAAGTGGGCTCTTGGCCTGTTCTATCTTTTTTGACCCATGTGGCCTTGAACATCTTGTTTAACTATTTCTGATTCAGATTCTCTATTTCTATAATGGGAGTCATAGTGAATTTCCTGCCTTAGATAATTTGTTGCAAAAATCAAATGAAGTAATATACTTTAAAATTACTTTGCAAATTGTAGAAAATTTTATAATGTAAATCATTTAAAATCCATGTGCATTTAAAGGTACATAGAGTTCAAAGCACACATACTAGGCAGTAAACTTTACAATGCAAGTCATTCAGGGAAATGATATGTGACACACCAATTAGTCTTCACTGGACTGAAAAACTGTGGCTAACTGCTGCACAAGTCAAGTCAAATTTGGTTACCAGATGACAGAAGGTAATGAAGGGACACTCTCTGGGTGGCTCAGGGCATCTCCAGAAGTTAAAATATCAGCCCTTGTTTGACAGCACTAGCTTCTGTCTAATATTATGAGTTTAAAATTCTAGTTTTAGAAGGGCAATACGGGTTCCCCAGGCTCATGCCAGTTTTTGTGCATTTGTGTAAACAGAAGAATGCAAAAGCTTCTTAGCAGTGCATTTAATGATTCTTAATGTAGATCTTCCAAAGAACAGTCAATTTATCTACTTTCTTTGGGCTTCCCACATACAATCTTCTAAAATTCTAAAATCAGGAGACAATGGGATACACAGATACAGAGCGGGAAACGTTGGATGATTTGACCAAGAATAGCAAGAGGAACAGTTAAAGACTAACATTTAGGGAAGGATGAACAATTAAGGACTAACATATAACCTATTAACTTTCAGTTCAATGAATAATGCACTAAAATTTCTTTCAAGATACATGGAAAACTAGGAAGATAATGTTTATGCAGTCCGCTGAAAATTACACTTGGGCTTTGAAGATAACATTCTGCCTTAGAATAACTCTTATTCTGAAGGTTTACTTGTGAATTTATCTCATTTATCTCTTCAAGGCAATCCTGGAAAGCAATTAAGGCAGTTTGCACCATTATAATGCCAGGACACTGCAACTCACAGAGGTTGTGCTTTCTGTCTAATATTGTTGAGGCAGCAGACATTAAATCTTGAGGATCTTGACTCCTAACCACCATTCCAAGCTGCTTCTTTAAGAAGAGAATTTAAAGTTGACCTTCACATCTTTGACATGGTTGTCCATAGTGATAAGCATAGTAACTCCTTTGTTCATAGAAAGCTAAAGATAAGATATTTAAAAAATAAAAACTAGATCAAAATGGTTTGCCTCTGTCATTTTTTTTAACCTCAGATTCAAGCCACAACCCCTTTTAAATCCAAAGGAAAGTTTTAAAGAGGAAAATTTTCAGGAAAAAGCCTAATTCTTCCCAGTTCAGATTTCAAACATTTTCTCTTCTAACCTAGTGTATCTTTATGTCCCCTCTTGTCTAGCAGGATTGTAGGGAGTGCTGTTTTTGAAGTTCCATCAATCTATTAAACATTAGACAGAAGGTTTTAGGAAACAGGCCATGTGTATTGTGACGTACAGTCCTGGAAAGAAAAATGATCAATCTGTGTATTTGCCTTTTAACTAGTTGTAGACAAGTTGGCCACATCCTTGGCACATTAATGAATTCTGTCATGTCTCATCTCCACTGCTCTCTTATTATATGAATTCAGCTCTCCGTTTGGCAATAAAAATAAAGTCACTGATTTAAGTTTCTGCTTTCAAGCTAGAGCTCATGGTCCTTAATAATCAAGAGACTGGATCCATACAGAGAAGAAAAAGTTTTGTAACGTGATTTGTAACGTGTAACTTGAACTACATATTTAAAAGGAATTTTCTATAAGATTGTTCACAGAGACATATTCTTGCAAATGTTTTCTTTTAGATAGTATGTGATCCTACACCTTTATGAAACTACTTTTTCCTTCTAAAAAAAAGTCTTCCAGATATATGCAGGAATTTAGAATATTATTGAAAATATGGAGGCTTTCACATATATTCATAAATAAGCTTAAATTACAATTATTAAAAACTTGATCAATACCAAAACATGTGTGTGGTGCATTTGATTTTTCCCAATTTCCAGGAAGTGACTGCAAATACAGCTTACAAGGCCCAACTATATTTCCCCCACAGTGTCTCTACTGAAGAGGCCTTTCTAGAAAACAGGGCTACTTTCCTTAGCATCTGGTCTCTTTTATCTGGCACATTGATTCCTGGCTCCTTTTTATCTAGGACAGCCTATTTATAAATCAAATATAACCACTTAGATCTCTCAACTAGTAGCCCCCCTCCTGTATTTAAATTAGTCTTTAGGGTATGTTCAAGTTTTTCCTAATGACGTATGTTAAGAATTTCAAGGTCTTTTTTATTCATTGGATAATGTCAAAAGAACAAAGAGTAAATAGATCCTGAAAAGGTAAAGATTTATATACTCTAGACATTATCTTGAAGTAGTAAATATGTCTGTATTCCAAAATATATGTTTTAATTTGGACAAAATATATTTCTGTATTAAATAAAAAATATTCTGTTTTTCTCATTTGGGACTCTTTTTTATTACATTACTATAAACAATATTACTATAAACAAGTAATCAATTTGACTGACTTCACATTTATTTTCCTGTACTATGAGTTGCAAAATATTGTTTCCTTAATGGTTTTGTTTCCCTTGTCACTTTCTCAGTCTGGGACATTTTTTATTAATTTATTGATTTAAGAGCTATTTATTGTAATGCTACTATATGTCATATAAATACTGCCTTTGTTATAGCAGACAAAGATCTTACCCTCATGAAGTAGATGCTCTAGTGGAAGGGAGAGACAATAAAAAAGCAAGCAGTTAAAATGTACGGTCTTTCGTTGATTCCAAGATGCACATTTTTTCCTATCTGAAATGTATCTGAAAGTAGTATACATTTTATAATTGATGACATCTGATAATCACTGGTGGCCTGGGGATAATGGTGATATGGATGTCACTGCCTGCTCATGAATGAACAGTAAAAGTACCAGCATCAGAAATTGCAGAATTAGTGTCAGTGACCACAAAGAAATTGAACACAATAGTGAAATTGTCTTTTAACTCTTAGAAATCAAAAAGTTCTGAGAAGGAGCTGAAAGGGGTGGGGAATCACCTTTAGCCCTGTCCTCTAAGGGAACTTTTGAGCCTGTGCTTCTCCTAACAGCATCTTGGTGAAAGTTCTCATCCCACGGGAGGACATTTTCCCCTATAAGATTGTTCTATAGCAGTAAGGGGGAAAACCAATAAATTAACGTATTAATATATTACCATATCATTCCTTTGAGCTAACAGTGCAAAGCAGGAATTCTTAAATCCTCACACTTAAAAACTACTCCAGGACATAGGTATTCTTCAATGGGAAATTTAACTTTTTAAAACATATACAACAGTATTTTTATTGAGACTATACCAGAGCATTTAGACAAAAATTATAATATAGTAAAAAGTATAAACACAAAATCTTCTTGTTGTATACATAAGAAACTTTCCCAAAAGATTCGACTTGTTTCCCATCTCCCATTGCTTTGGCTTACAGATTATTCTAAAACTTTGCAAGTTAAATTATATCATCAGACGTTGGAGAATAAACCTATTTCCCTGCACCAATTTGCAGTCAATGCTATCGATTACATGTCTATACAGTTCTGTGGCCCTCAAAAGTAATCTAACCAAAATCATATTTTCACATGCACTGACTTAAGACAATATATATAGTTCATTTCTAAGTGAAGCCCCAAGTTATATTTTTCCTATATGTCTTTATGATGAGATGCCTAACATGTTATCTTTATTTTTTGAAAATTCTCTTTTAAACTCTTTGGAGGATTGCAGCAGCAAGCAAGCTTTCTCCCCAGAGAAAACAAACTTTGCTACTCAAGTCACTGATGATGGCTTATTTATTTCAGTGCTGGTGTGTAATCTTATTGGCACTTAAATAATGATCCTGTCTCTGAATGTATGGTTTTCAAGTCTTTATTTTATGCATTAAACTCACAGCTGTTGTTTTATCCTTGACATTACCATTGATTTGGTAAGGAGAAATTTCAGTACTTTTTTAAATAAAACAAACAAAATTCCACTTTCAGTAAGTTCTGTAAGCTGTCTCAACTGCCCACCATGACGTTATCAAATGACAAAACCCAGAACCTCCTAGAAAGCAGAACTTACCTTATAAAAGTATAAAACAAAACAACACACACACACACCCCAAGCTTTAGTAATCACTTAATTTAACATAATATAGAACCAGAATTATGCACTCCTTGGCCTTTCATTATATTGTCAACCCTTGCATAAATGCCCTTGATAATTAAAGGACAGTAATGAGGAAATATATATGCATTTGTAAGTTTTAAGAGCTTGTTCACCTGATTCTAGGACCAAGTATGCTTACATGAAAAAAATGAATAGATATCCTAAAAATCTGGGCTCCCCCGTAGAATAGGATCATCATCACTGAGGAAATCTGACGAAGTGGAGGGGCCCAATTAAGCAATTTTTAGCAAAAACCCATGTTGACTCTATTTTTCTATTCTGGTTCAGTTTTCACAAGTCTAAAGACTAAACATAAACCTCTCATTCTGTAAAACTCCTCTTTTAAATATTTTGTTTATTATGTGATAATGCAAGCCATTCTTTTGGTTTATTACATTTTTGAGGAGGCCACATGGTGTTTTGAAAAAGTATGAATTTCAGAATCCATAAGACCTAGGTTCATGTTCTGGCTACATTATTTACCAGTTTTGTAACCTTTAAAAAAGTACTTATTCCCTTGGTTTACATACTATAAAATGGGGTTAATGCCAAAGGAAGTACTAAATAATTTTTTTTTTACCTTTTCCTCTCAGTTTTCCTCCTAATTGGATAAAGTGTTCGAACATCGTAATCCCCATGAACAACCAATTTTCCTCGCATCAATTGAAATAATTTGAGTAATAGAAACTTGTGCAATGTAATAATTAACAGAAAATTATGATGTAAGAGGAGTAAAATAAACACATTTCAATTAAAGGAAAAAGAATTTGGAAGGACTTTCAAAACTGTAGCTTAGTATCAGTGCCCAGTCTTCTGACAGCTAGCAGCCCCTTAATCAATTTTTCTCCAAATACTATTTGAATACTTCTGAAGACACAGAAAACTAAAGTTATATCAGCACCAAAAAATGAAGACTTATGGATATACCTTTAAAATAATTTTGAAGGGATTTCCACTAACCTGAGGCCAACAATGCTGAACTGAGGAAAGCCAGGTGCTTATAAGCTTTTCATCACAGTGTAATCTCTTCTAGCTTGAGAAGTGGAAGGAAAATATTTTCCTCTATTATGCTCTCTGCCTGCGATATGAGACGTGAGATATACTGGCATATAGTTGGAAATAGTCATAATCGGCTAATCAGCTGAGATCACATCAAGTACCATATGACGAATCCACGTGATGGAACACTACATGGCTCTCAAAGTCATGTTGCTGATGAGGCAGGTGCATTGGGTTGTTAGGAGCCCAGTCTCTAGAGTTATCCCGGGATTGTATCCTCTCCTCATTACTCATTGAACCAGATGTTCATTGTACACTGTCCTCATTTGTAAATGCCTAAAAATTGGTATTTGATCTTCTCTTGGTGGAAGGTTAGATTCTGAGATGACCAGGGTACAGTTCTTCCACTGCTGACTTTCACGGTCAGCCTGCAACCCCCAAAGCCTACAGGGATGCAAAGGGAGAAGGGAGACAAGTACCTCCAGGACATTGGCTGCCCTCCATAGTTAATCTGGAAAGTTGGTGCAGGCACTCAAGATCCCAGATTGAACTGAACTTTAGGAACGTCACTGCATGTATGCAAACTGCATTGATTAAATATGCTGGAGGATGAGGCACTTTAGCAACGCCAATCTTCATGTTTTTAAAGTGTTGGGAATTGAGTTCAATACTGAGCAAATCAGCCAGCCCTCCACTAACCCGTACTTGAAGGGGATTCATTCAGCATCAGTAGAAAGCAGTGCCATGTAATCTGGAACTTTGTTTTATTTACTGCTTTTTTATTGTCCAGAATAAAGCTTGGCACATGAAAACTTTAGTATTTGTTAAATGAATGAATAAAGCAGGGAGAAATGGGAAAAGAGGAATGAAGGGTAGCTCATCTATTCTGACTGTTACTAAATGAAGTCTGTGTGCATCTGTCCTAATTTAAGGATAAATTAAAAAATAAATACAACAACAAGGGGCCTTTGAAAAATATTAGACCAAAAAAATCATTCAAAAGAAAAAATTACTTCCCAAATTATCTATTCTATGAATTAGAAGAAAAGTTTTGACACCCTCAAATGTATACTATAAATCATAAGAACAAAAGAACTGGGGCAAAAGGGCAAGAGGAGATGAAAAGAAAATGGGAATAAATTCAGTTTATAAGCTAACCTGACAAGAAATGTGGATGCGATGTGGAAAAACTGAAAAATAGAAATACTTTTATATTTTATATTTTAAAAAATAAAAATGTAAACGTCAAGTAAAAACTAGAACCCCATAATGTTAATAGTTGTTGACTCTGGATTATAGAATTGCTGAATATTTCATGTTCATATTTATACTTTACCATTTTTTTTCTAAAATGAGAAGGCATTCATTTTAATATAAGAAAAAAATCACTATAAGGAGGCTAAGGCAGGAGGATCACTTGAGCCCAAAAGCTTGAGAACAGCCTAGGCAACATGGCAAAAGCCCCTCTCTACAAAAAATAAAAAAATAATCTAGGCATGGAGTCCCAGCTACTCAGGAGGGTGAGGTGGAAGGCTAGATGGAGCTGGGAGATTGAAGCTGCCTCCCAGGTGAGCTCTGATTGCACCAGTGCACTCCAGGATGAACCATAGCAAGGCCCTGTCTCCAAAGAAACATACAAACAAAGAAGAAAAGAAAACATCATTAAATTTTTTTGTATTAAAAAAGTATATCAATTCATATAAATAAGAGTGTACTAAGATGGGTTTATTATCAGAGATAAAAACAAGTATGGCTTTCTTTCAGACTACGCGTCACAAATTTTAATTATATTTCTTGACATAGCAACTTTCTAAGAATCTGTTTCTCTGGCTATGACCTTAGAATAAACAAAGATTTATGTACATGATTGGTCACTATAGCAATATTTCCAATAGTGAGTAATTTGAAACAGTATAATCAGCTAACAACTTGAGGCCAATGAAGTAACCTGAGTTACATCCAGGTGATAGAACATTATATGTTATTGAAATCATGTTGTTGATGAGACACTTGCATTTGGTTGTCAGGAGCCCAGTCTCTCCAGTTATTCCTGGGTTTGTATCTCTTCCCCACTATTCTCTGAATCAGTGGTGCACTGTCCTCATCTGCGAAAAGAGATTAAAAGCAAATGATGTCATATTTTTGTTTTAAGTATTATATTATGCATAAAAAGTGCTTCTCACAGTGTGTCACAGATTAAGCCCTCCATAAATTTTAACAGCAACTATTTTTGAAATTACAGGAACTATTTATGTCATAAAATTAAGTAAATAAAGTAAAATACATGAATGTGTGTGCATGTGCACGTGTGTGTGTGTGTGTGTGTGTGTGTGTGTGCATAAAATGAGCCCAACAATATAATCTACATATACATTTACATGCACAAGCACATATGCACACATCAGAATCTTAGTTTTTATTTTAGGCAGTAGAATTATGAGTCATTCTTCTTTGTAATTCTGCATATTTCCAAAATTCTCTATAAGAAACATATATTAACTTTAGCATTAAGAAGAACAAATTAGTATATAAAAATTTCACAATATAGTAGTTTTTATATAAGACCTCCCTGACTCATAGTAAGCATTGCACAAATACTTGTACAATGAATAAATTTTTTTTT